>NC_142799.1:13677691-13907470 GCF_049724085.1 Artemia sp. Qi Xiang Cuo
TCCATTAAAGTGAGAAAGTTCCTGTTTTTCAAATTCTCACTGACAAAAACCATAAAACATCCATTAAAGTGAGAAAGTTCCTGTTTTTCATTCTCACTGACAAAAACCATAAAACATCCATTAAAGTGAGAAAGTTCCTGTTTTTTTAATTCTCACTGACAAAAACCATAAAATATCCATTAAAGTGAGAAAGTTCCTGTTTTTTCATTCTCACTGACAAAAACCATAAAACATCCATTAAAGTGAGAAAGTTCCTTTTATTCCATTCTCAATGAAAAAAACCATAAAAAATCCATTAAAGTGAGAAAGTTCCTGTTTTTTCATTCTCACTGACAAAAACCATAAAACATACATAAATCGATGTTGACATCCATGAAAAACATCAGATAAACTGACCAACACACATAACCGTCGAAGAAAACATCAATAAATGTGACAAATATACTGTTTTTTCATTCTCACTGACAAAAACCATCTCCCTAGGGACTCTATGCCCATATTTGGTGCCCTGTCACGAGTATGAGATAGCTCTCTACTGACGTCATAAAGAAAGATTTAAAGGAAATGGGAACTTCGTGGGCGGGTGTAAAAGGGAGGCTTTGAATAGATTGGGGTGGAGGAGGAGTGTGCGTAGCTGTGTAGGCCTCGGGCGGCTTGGTGCTGCGGTGAGTTGTTATTAGTAGCAGTTGTAGAAACTTCAAAGGGCTTATTCGATAGGAAATTGAAAGGGCTAGTGTCATTTTTAATAGTTGAAAGTGACTGGAGAGCAACTAACGTCCCTCTCACACCTACCATTTCCCCAAACACATCCAATCAAAATTTTGAGATAGCCGTTTTGTTTAACGTACTTGAAAGTTATGGAAATTAGGTCTTTGAGGATGAGAACCCCCTCAAAGCCCTCAAGGCAAGGGTTGTAATTTATGCCCTGGGGGCATATAAGGTGTTTATAGAAAGCGTTGTCGTAGAAACTCAAAAATGGCTCATTCGATTGGAAATTGAAAGGGCTAGTGCCCTTTTTAATAGTCGAAAGTGATTGGAAGGCTTGGCATTTTTATAGTAAAGATCGATGTGGGTACAATGTATTATTATTTTTTTGTTTGTTTAGACCAGGGCACTTCGTATCGAAGGAGTTGTCATATGAACTTCAAACAGGACTCATTCGATTGAAAATAGAAAGGGCTAATGCCCTTTTTAAGAGTCGAAAGCGATTGGAGGGCAACTAATCCCCTTCCCACGCCTACCCACCCATTTGCCCACTGTGTTTAAAAACTAAATGTTGCCTTAAGATTAAATCAAAATGCACTGTGCTGATGCTAATTCTCAATAAGGGATCTCAGCAGTATCCCAAAAATGACTGAGGGTATTATGTTCAAACTTTCGGGGATACTTCTGCTCTTAAAACTTAACCAAAGCAAAATAGCATAAGTGTATCCAGGCTACCAAAGAAAGTAAACAGATTTTTTTTGCGAATGGTATCAAGTTTTCTATTTCAGGTCCACCAAAGGAGGTATGAAACTAAATTAAACTCTACTATTTGTGTCCAGATTTTAAAAAGGGTGTATGCTGTTAAATATTGCTGAAAATTTTTCTGAAAATTGACTAGTTGCCCTCCAATCACTTTGGACTATTAAAAAGGGCATTAGCCCTTTCTATTTCTAATCGAATGAGCCCTTTTCAATGTTCCTACGACAACTCCTTCGATACGAAGTACCCTGGTCTAAAAAAAGAGGAGGCGTAAGGAAGGGGCTTAGTTGCCCTCAAATCACTTTCGACTATTAAAAAGGGCACTAGCCCTTTGAATTTCCAAACGAGTGAGACAATTTTCAAGTTTCTAAGACAAAACTTCCAATAAAAACCTTATATGCCCCCAGGGCATAACTTACAACCCTTACCCTGAGGGCTGTGGGGGGAGTGTCATCCTCAAAGATATAATTTTCGGACCTTTCAACTACTTTGAACAAAATGGTTATCTCAAAATTTTGATTGGATGTGTTTGGATAAACGGTGGGCGTGAAAGGGATGTTAGTTGCCTTCAAATCACTTCGACTATTAAAAAAGGCACTAGCCCTTTGAATTTCCAATCGAATGATTCTTTTTTGAAGTTCCTACGACAATGCTTTCTATATAAAAAAAACTTATATGTCCCCAGGGCATAACTTAAAACCCTTGCCTTGGGGACCGTGGGGGAGTGTCTTCCTCAAAAAATAATTTCTGTCTGGAAATCAACTACGCTGAACAAAATTACTATCTCAAAATTTGGATTGGATATGTTTGGGGAAATGGTGGGCATGATAGGGGGGTAAGTTGCCGTCCAATCACTTTCAACTATTAAAAAAGGCACTAGCCCTTTGAATTTCCAATCGAATGATTCTTTTTTGAAGTTCCTACGACAACGCTTTCTATATAAAAAAAACTTAAATGCCCCCAGGGCATAACTTAAAACCCTTTTCCTGGGGGCTGTGGGGGAGTGTCTTTCTTAAAAAAATTATTTTGTCAATGGAAATCAACTAAGTTGAACAAAATGGCTATCCCAATCTTTTGTTTGGATGTGTTTGGGGAAATGGTGGGCGTGGAAGGGGTGTTAGTTGCCTTCCAATCACTTTCGGCTATTAAAAAGGGTAAAGCACTCCAATTTCCAATCAAATGAGCCCTTTTCGAAGTTTCTACGACAACTCCTTCGATACGAAGTGCCCTGGTCAAAAGGAAAAAAAAATAATAATACATTGTGCCAACATCGTTCTTTACTTAGGCAGCTTGATTGCACTGCCTATTATATCTTTGCTTTTATGGTACTGTATAGATCATTTTTCAATCTTCACTATCATTTTACTTGATTTGGGAAAATTGGCTTTAACTATACCCCCTTCCCAGGATTTTGACGAAGTTACGCCATTGAACGAAGGGGGATATCTTTCCTCTCCTCTGAAGTCTTTAAGTGACTTTCAAACTACATGCATAAATTTCTATGCTAGTGGTAAAATAAATAAAATCATTATTATCATCGTCTAAACTCATCACAATCGTCATAATCAAACTATCCGAAAATTAATAATTTGGGATTTGGATGAAAATTTTAAGTCCGATTCAACGTGAAAGGCTTTCTATAAACTTGTTTTAATTTATTTTCAAAATTTATCAGTTGCTCATCGAGAAATTTTCATTTTTATGTTTCTATATTGACTTTTCATGATGTTCCGTGAGATCAAGTAACATCATGCAAAAGGTTTAAGTCTTGCTTGTGCAATTGTTAACCTGGCCTCTCTTGCGCTCAGGGGAAAATCTTGATTAGTGCCCCTGTCTCCCAAATATTGTCAGGCCAAATTAAAAAAAAAAAATTAAAACAATTTTTTTCATCTATTTAAATCTTCTTACTATAGCCTCTGCAAAATTGTTATTTATCTCGTCCCAATTGATTGCTCGTTAAAGCTAAATCCTTTAGACGATCCTAGCCCATAGTCGATCTAAGGTATGTTTAAGGTTCACTAACGACCGCTTAATACTGAACACCAACACTGCAATCGCTAATACTATTTGACAGACACCTCTGACGTTTGCAAACACCCCTTCATCTCCGTATTGCACATTTAATTCTAACAACATTAAAATTAATTATATGTGTTCTACTTGCTTGTATTTTCAAGGAATGACGATGAAGATATGAGGAAAATAAAATTTTAGATTCAATTTGCTTATACTCACTACCAACACTGCACCCTCAACTTTATTTTAGTAGTGGATTTTTTATTTGGAATTTTGGCACCCCTTTAATTTCTAAGCCTGGAGCTAATGCTCCCTCTGCCCTCCTAAAACTATCTCTGTGATAGTGTGACAGGCTTTACGGCCAAAAAAGGCATCACGCTGATGCTTTTTGGTGAAAGAAGCATCACGATTCCCTCCATAATTTTGTGTCTTATATTTTTGCATTTTTTAAAAGTACCCCTACCCTCCTCCAAACCGATGCCTTTCCCGACACATAATCTGAGATACATCCGTGACATTTTCTTTGGGAAGATTTTACCTTAAAATTTGCAGTGACGTCAATTTGTATGCAGTGACGTCAATTGGAGAGGGAGAGATATGCCTCCCCATTGATTTTTGCCCCTCTCTCCGTAGGTTTTGAAAAATAAACTTTTGAATATTTTCATTGACCAATCCCCTTTTTTAGTATGTTCGTTGAAAATATTGAAGAAATGACAAACTTGCCCCACCATTCTAGATATTGAATAACACATTTGGCCCTTCCCCCTCTATATTCTCATGAATTGACGGCACTGTGTACCTAGACTATAGGAAAGTAATATTTTTACATCTATTTAAAGAAAAAGTTTCCTTTTCACAAAGGTGTTCTGATATTTTGTAGAGGGAGGTGCCCACTAGTCCTTCGCTAACTCAACAATCCCAAGGATTTTAATTGATTTTTGTTTCAAACTTGGGTTTACTCTCATTCCGCCTTGAGTTTGGTAAACTCCATACATAGGGTCAATCTGTTTTTCCCACATCAAGATACATATTTTCGCAAAGTCTGTTATATTTTCTTGTCTCCCTTTCCCAAGAAACTCATAAAATATATATAATAATAATAAAAAAAAGATTGTGTTTAAATATCCCCCACCCTCACTCTCAAAATAACTTTCTATGGATTGCTGAAATGGCTTTTCTTCTTGGTTTTTATACTTAGATTTATATTTTCTAGGTTGAGCTGACGGGCAACCCTATCTATGAATATATTCACCCCGAAGACCATGAAGAAATGGCGACAGTGCTGAATCATATCCCAAATTTCCCCCCGAGACATGCGCAAATAGGACTGGGTAAGATGTCAACTTCTGTTAATTCAAGTTTGTGTTTACTCCTCAAAATTGAAGGTTGCCGTTTTGCAGAACAGTTTTTATTACTTTTTTTTTGTACGATTTGATTTTTCTCCTGTAACGGTTTTGACTTTAAAGATTGGGCAATATGATAACTTTTTTTCTCATTAAAGTGTATGTGCACTTTGAAGTTTTACAAAAGAAATTTTAATTTTAAGAAGAAAGAAAGAGCCTCCTAGTCCACTTTTCCTAATTCTACAGGAGAAAGAAATAAAAATGAAAACGCACAATCAAAAAATCTTTCTCATAAATCAGAACTTGAGAAACTTGGAACTTTAAAGACCGATTCCTACTTAACTTTTCAATTATAATTTGCTGGAAGTGTCCAAATTACTGAATTGTTTGTTACTTAAGAATACATGACTTACACCCTTTTAGCGCCCTTTTGGAACGATTTGTAAATCGGTCAGAATTAAAGACACACCCATCTTGAATTGACCAATCGATAAATCTCTTCGGGCATTTTCAAACCATGTCTTTAACTCATTTTTTGGGGGAAAAGGGGGACTTGGGTCCTTTTTGCAATCATAGAAACTTTGGGATAGCACAACCCTTACCCATAGGCTGTGTTACCTATTTGGAGAAAACGTGTAATGACAAATGAGGGTTTCAAAATATTCAACTGTTGCCAAAGCCATTTCCTTTTTAAGTATCATATACCCTCTGCTTGCTTCTTTCCTTAATTAACAGAGCCTGGAACTCCCTTTCTCGATAAATTTGACAGAATTCCGATATTTTCTCAAAATTGTAGATGGACCGATAATACCACGCTAGTTCCACGAAGAACCGAAATTTTTCTCTGTATGTAGGACAGCTGCATTATGAATCATTCCCATCTTTTCTGACTTTGAGACCATCCGCCCATTCCCAATTTGGTGAACCAGTTACTAACTCTGAGTTTCTACCAGTCTACATTTTACTATATTTAGGGCCAACCCGCTTTCCTGAATATGTTAATGTTGTTAGAATTAAATGTGCAATACGGAGATGAAGGTGTCTTTGCAAACGTCAGAAGTGTCTGTCAAATAGTATTAGCGATTGCAGTGTTGGTGTTCAGTATTAAGCGGTCGTTAGTGAACCTTAAACGTACCTTAGATCGACTATGGGCTAGGATCGTCTAAAGGATTTAGCTTTAACGAGCAATCAATTGGGACGAGATAAATAACAATTTTGCAGAGGCTATAGTAAGAAGATTTAAATAGATGAAAAAAATTGTTTTAAATTTTTTTTTTTTAATTTGGCCTGACAATATTTGGGAGACAGGGGCACTAATAAAGATTTTCCCCTGAGCGCAAGAGAGGCCAGGTTCACAATTGCACAATCATGACTTAAGCCTTTTGCATGATGTTACTTGATCTCACGGAACATTATGAAAAGTCAATATAGTACCATAAAAATGAAAATTTCTCGATGAGCAACTGATAAATTTTGAAAATAAATTTTGAAAATAAATTAAAACAAGTTTATAAAAAGCCTTTCACGTTGAATCGGACTTTAAATTTTCATCCAAATCCCAAATTATTAATTTTCGAATAGTTTGCTTATGATGATTGTGATGAGTTTAGACGATGATAATAATGATTTTATTTATTTTACCACTAGCATAGAAATTTATGCATGTAGTTTGAAAGTCACTTAAAGACTTCAGAGGAGAGGAAAGATATCCCCCTTCTTTCAATGGCGTAATTTCGTCAAAATCCTGGGAAGGGGTATAGTTAAAGCCAATTTTCCCAAATCAGGTAAAAATGATGGTGAAGATTGAAAAATGATCTATAATGAAATTAGGTGATATAGAATTCGTTTATTCAGACAAGAAGGATGGGGTACATAGACAGGGAGCAGGGCTCATAATGAATAAGGAAGCTGCTAAGTCTTTTTTAGGCTGGGAAGGTATTAAAAATAGAATACTAATTGATTTTTATGACTAAAAAGTTCAGGGCATCATTTATAGTAGTATACGCCCCTGTAGAACCGACTGACGGAGATACTAGTGACTCGGATGAATTTTACTTACAGTTGCAGGAGCAAATAGACAAGGTCCCAGGTAGAAATATGATGTTATTACTGGGAGATTTTAACGCCCAGGTTGGTAGAAATAAGGATAGATGGTATCCCAGCTTAGGTAAATTTGGTGTAGGAAAAGAAAACAGTAATAGATACAGACTTTTGCAATTTTGTAGGTATAACAATCTAGTTATAACCAATACGGTGTTTGGTCATAAAATGGCTCATAAGCTAACAGGGTATTCAAGTGATGGTAAGACAGCAAACCTTATTTGAATGTTGATTATTTTATTGTAAAACGAAGACTAGCAGGGTCAATACAAGATACTAGGGTATATAGGAGTGCTGTTATTGATGTTAAAAGTAAAGATCACCATCTAGTAGAGTCAAGGATTAATTTAAAGTTGAAATATCGGAAGAGTAATTACCTCCCGGGAAGTTATGATGTTAGTAGACTCCAGGATGAGAATTTGAGAGAAACTTTCCAGGAACAGTTGAATGCTAAACTTGAGAGTTTAAAATTTGACAATCTGGAAGATAGTTGAAATAATTTTAGAAAAATAATTTGTGAAGTTGGTGAAGGTGTCTTAGGAGGAAAGCAAGGACTGGAGCTAAGAATATTAGTGGAAAAGCTATATGTTTATTAAAAAGGAGAAATGACTTGTACAAGAATTATCTGAGTGATAGATTGCATGAAAACAAAAGAAATATAAAGAAAGTGGAGAAAGCATTGAAATATGAACTAAGGAGGTGTGAAGTGGTGGCCATGGATAAAATTGCCGAGGATTTAGAAGATGCAGCTAGACGGCATAATAGTAAAATATTGTACTGGCACTTTAACAAATTGAGAGGTAGTAGTCAATCCGGACTTGTCCCAGTTAAAGATAGGAATGGGTTGGCAATTAGCGATAAGGAAAAAGCTAAAGCGAGATGGGCCGAACATTTTGAGAACTTGCTTAACCGAGATAGAGTTGCAGGAAAAAATATAGAGGAAAAGGAAAAATATGATACCTTGGATGTGAAGGAAGAATCGTTTTGTGAGGAGGAAATAGCAACAGTACTAAAAGGATTATAGAATAATAAGGCTCGAGGTGCTGATAGGGTAGTAAATGAGTTTCTTAAATATGGTGGCTCTGAGGTTAGAAATAAGTTACTGAAGATTATGAATATGATTTTTGAAAAAGGGGAAGTACCTAACGATTTTAGGAAAACCTTAATTAAGCCACTTTAGAAGAAATGTGATAAAAGTGATTATGGTAATTATCGAGGCATTAGTTTGGTCTCTGTAGGTAGCAAATTACTTAGTAATATGATATTTTTTAGACTGAGAGATGCCGTAGACAAAGTTTTAAGAGAAGAAAAGTGCGGTTTTAGAAAAGGTAGAGGATGTGTTGACCAAATTTTCACTCTTAGGTTAATAATTGAGAAGTGCCTAAGTTTTCAAACACCTTTGGTCCTCAGTTTTATAGATTATGAGCAATCGTTCGATTCTGTTAATAGAAGAGAGCTTTAGCAAAGGTTTTATCCTTGTATGGTATACCAGGCAAATACATTAAAGTGATAAGTGTTTTGTACCAGAATAACACTGTTGCGGTTAAACTGGAAAATAAGGTTAGCAACTGGTTTTCTATTAAATCAGGAGTTAATCAGGGTTGTGTCCTATCCCCCTTTGTATTAATTATTTTGTAGGACTTTGTCTTAAGGAGCACAGGAAAGGCAATGGGAGACCACTGAATCAAATGGGGAGGAAAAAGTCTCCTGGACTTGGATTATGCTGATGATTTAAGCATCCTAGATGAAAGTGTGAGCAAAATGAATGAAGTTTTAGAGGTTTTGCGATTTCAGGGTGCTAGTATTGGTTTGAAAATTAATGTTAGGAAGACTAAGTCACTAAGGCTAGGAATAAGTGAAGATGAAAAGGGGACGTTGGGTAATGAAAAGATTGATCAGGTGGGCAGCTTCACTTACCTTGGCAGTATTATTAGTAAAGATGGTAGGAGCAGTGAAGATGTTAAAAATAGAATAGCCAAGGTTCAGGGTGTTTTTTCACACTTAAAAAAAGTCTGGAAGAATAGGAAGATAAGTCTGCAAACCAAGATTAGAATCTTAGAGGCTACAGTGATGACAGTGGTCAAATATGGCTCTGAAGCATGGACGCTCCGAAAAGCGGATGAAGATTTGCTAGATGTTTTCCAGAGAAATTGCTTAAGGATTGTTCTGGGTACCCGGCTGACTGACCGTATTTCAAACAATAGGCTATACGAAAAATGTGGTTCAATACCGCTTTCTAGGTCTATAATGAAAGAAAGGTTGAGGTGGTTAGGGCATGTTGTGCGGATGAAGGATGACAGATTGCCGAAGATTGTTCTTTTCGGCCAACCATCTAGGGCTAAACGGAAAGTAGGTCGTCCACGTCTGGGGTGGGAGGACGTCATAAAGAAAGATTTAAAGAAAATAGGAACTTCGTGGGCGGGTGTGAAAAGGGAGGCTTTGAATAAATTGGGATGGAGGAGGAGCGTGCGTAGCTGTGTTGGCCTCAGGCGGCTTGGTGCTGCGATGAGTTGTTAGTAGTAGTAGCAGTAATAGTCGAAAGTGATTGGAGGGCAACTAGCACCCCTTCCACTCCCACCATTTCCCCAAACACATCCAATAAAAATTTTGAGATAGCCATTTTGTTCAGCGTAGTTGATTTACAGATAGAAATAATGTTTTTGAGGAGGACACTCCCCCACAGCCTCCAGGGCAAGGGTTTTAAGTTATGCCCTGGGGGCATTTAAGTTTTTTTTTTATATAGAAAGCGTTGTCGTAGAAACTTCAAAAAAGAATCATTCGATTGGAAATTCAAAGGGCTAGTGCCTTTTTTAGTAGTTGAAAGTGATTGGAGGGCAACTAACCCCTCTCTCACGCCCAGCTTTTCCCCAAACACATCCAAACAAAATTTTGAGATAGCCATTTTATTCAACGTAGTTGAAAGTTCTGGAAATTAGGTCTTTGAGAATGCCAACCCCCCCCCCCCCCACCACCACAGCTCTCAGGGCAAGGGTTGTAAGTTATGCCCTGGGGGCATATAAGGTTTTGACGTTGTGGTGGAAACTTAAAAAAGGGCTCATTTGATTGGAAATTGAAATGGCTAGTGCCCTTTTTAATAGTCGAAAGTGATTGGAAGGCAACTAACACACCTTCCACGCCCAACATTTATCCAAACACATCCAATCAAAATTTTGAGATAGCCATTTCGTTCAAAGTAGTTGAAAGGTCCAGAAATAATATCTTTGAGGATGACACTCCCCCCACAGCCCTCATGATAAGGGTTGTAATTTATGCCCTGGGGCCCCAGGGCCCCGGGCCCCAATATACCTTATATGCCCCCAGGCTGGGGGCATATAAGGTTTTTATTGAAAGTTTTGTCGTAGAAACTTGAAAATTGGCTCACTCGTTTGGAAATTCAAAGGGCTAGTGCCCTTTTTAATAGTCGAAAGTGATTTGAGGGCAACTAAGCCCCCCCCCTATGCCTCCTCTTTTTTTTAGACCAGGGTACTTCGTATCAAAGGATTTATCGTAGGAACATTGAAAAGGGCTCATTCGATTGAAAATAGAAAGGGCTAATGCCCTTTTTAATAGTAGAAAGTGATTGGAGGGCAACTAGTCAATTTTCAGAAAAATTTTCAGCAATATTTAACAGCATACACCCTTTTAAAAATCTGGACACAAATAGTAGTGTTTTATTTAGTTTCATACCTCCTTTGGTGGACCTGAAATAGAAAACTTGATACCATTCGCAAAAAAAAATCTGTTTACTTTCTTTGGTCGCCTGAATATACTCATACTATTTTTAATTGGAACAATTCTAGTAACAGTATTAGCCCCGAAGGTCTGAATTTTGGGTCCTTAGTCGTTCTTGAGATACAACCCTAATACGTCATTTGGAAGCAAAATTATCAGAGTGCAATAGAGTATGTTCTTTATATAGCGCTGTGTTCCTAAATATAGTGAGCAAATAGGAGGGAGGGCGTGGGAGAAGGACTAGTTGCCCTCCAATCACTTTCGACTCTTAAAAAGGCATTAGCCCTTTCTATTTTCAATCGAATGAGTCCTTTTTGAAGTTCATACGACAACTCCTTCGATACGAAGTGCCCTGGTCTAAACAAACAAAAAAATAATAATAATACATTGTACCCACATCGATCTATATTATAATTAAATAAAAAAAAAGACAAGGTTTTTTAACAGAAAGTAAGGAACGACGTTAAAACTTAAAACGAACAGAAATTATTCTATACATGAAGGGGGCTGTCCGCTCCTCAACGCCTCGCTCTTTACGCTAAAGTTTTTTTATTGTTTAAAAAAAAATAGAGTTGTGAGAAAGTCAAACTTTAGCGTAAAGAGCGAGGCGTTGAGGAGGGACCAGCCCCCTTCATATACGGAATAATTTCTATTCGTTTTAAGTTTTAACGTTGTTCCTTACTTTCAGTTAAAAAAAACTTGTTTTTTTTATACTTAATTTTTCAACGTTTTGAATTAATGCAGGTTTTGATTTTGGCTCACCGTACATGAATAATTAAACCAAAATTTGCATATTATATTTGGTTAAATGGCTTTCTCGAAACTTGTTTAATTTTATTTACGAACGTTTTTATTAGTAATAAATATACGTAACTTAGAATTAACTTACGTAACGAACTTCTATATTCCTAAATTTTTAACACGTATATTAGGGGGTTCGCCCCCTAGTCAATACCCTGCTCTTTAAACTATAGTTCCATTTTTTTTTTTCAAGTTCTTTAAAAATGACCTCTTAATCACAATCAGTTGATCAGTTGAAAAACTTGTTTTTTTATATTTAATTCCTGATCTTTTTCTTTAATAATGCTGGGAAATCCGGCGCCCCCTTCATAGCAATGTTCCTTCCCCTATGGAAACGTGCTTCATGGACAGATCCTTCCAGATAGCCCCCGGCCCTCTCCTTCTCCCACTTACCAGAAACAAACTCCTCTGAAAAAGTCTGTATACGTCCCAATAACCACTACTATATGTTAACATTGAGTAAAGTTCATAACTTTCAGCCCTCCCCCTGGGGACTTTGGGGGATCAAGTCATGCTAAAAGACATTTTTATCATATTTTCGACCCTGCTAAACAAAATGGCTATTTCAAAATTTTGATCGGATGACTTTGGGAAAAAAGTGAGCATGGGAGGGGGTCTAGTTGCCCTCCATTTTTTTAGTCACTTAAAAAGGGCACTAGAACTTTTGATTTCCGTTCCAATGAGCCCTCCTACAATATTCTAGGACCACTGGGTCGATACAATCACCCCTGGGGGAAAAAAAAACCACAACACAAAAACAACGAAACACGCATCCGTGATCTTTCTTCTGGCAAAAAATGCAAAATTCCACATTTTTGTAGATAGGAGCTTGCAAAGTTGATCGTAAGGTTGTCTAAGACGTGGAATATGATGATGTGATTTTCATTAAGGCTGTGTTACGTTTAGGGAGTTTTTCTGCTTTTTTTCGAAAATCAGCTAAATTTTCTCAGGCACGTAACTTTTGATGGGTATAATTAAACTTGATGAAACTTATATATTTGAAATCAGAATTAAAATCTGATTCTTTTGATGTATCTATTGGTATCAAAATCCTGTTTTTTAGAGTTTCGGTTACCATTGAGCCGGGTCGCTCCTTACTTACAGTTCGTTACCACGAACCGTTTGAAAATGTCAAGCCTTCCAATCACCTTCAACTATTAGAAAGGACACTAGCCCATTCAATTTCTAATCAAATGAGCCCTTTTTGAGTGTCTACGACAACACTTTGTATATAGATCTAATGTGCCCCCAGGGCGTAAATAACAACCCTTGCCATGAGGGTTTTGAGAGGGTTCTCATCTTCAAAGACGTGATTTCCAGAATTTTCACCTGCGTTAAGGAAAATGACAATCTCAAAATTTTGGTTGAATGAGTTTGGGGAAATGGTAGGTGTGAGAGGGACGTTAGTTGCTCTCCAATCACTTTCAACTATTAAAAATGATACCAGACCTTTCAATTTCCAATCGAATGAGCCCTTTTTGAAGTTTCTGCGACAACTGCTACTACTAACAACTCACAACAGCACCAAGCCGCCTAAGGCCAACACGGCTACACACGCTCCTCATCCACCCCAATCTATTCAAAGCCTCCCTTTTTACACCCACCAACGAAGTTCCCATTTCCTTTAAATCTTTCTTTATGACGTCCTCTTACCTCAGACGAGGACGGCCAGCGTTCGTTTTAGTCCTAGACGGTTGGCCAAAAAGAACAATCTTCGGCAATCTGTCATCCTTCATCCACACAACGTGCCCTAGCCACCTCAACCTTTCTTTTGTTATAGCCCTAGAGAGCGGTATTGAACCACATTTTTCGTACAGCCTATTGTTTGAAATACGGTCAGTCAGCCGGGTACCCAGAAAATCCTTAAGCAATTTCTCTGGAAAACATCTAGCAAATCTTTATCCGCTTTTCGGAGCGTCCATGCTTCAGAGCCATATTTGACCACTGTCATCACTGTAGCTTCTAATATTCTAATTTTGGTTTGCAGACTTATCTTCCTATTCTTCCAGTCTTTTTTTAACTGTGAAAAAACACCCTGAGCCTTGGCTATTCTACTTTTAACATCTTCACTGCTCCCACCATCTTTACTAATAATACTACCAAGGTAAGTGAAGCTGCCCCCCTGATCAATCTATTCATTACCCAATGTCACCTTTTCATCTTCACTTATTCCTAGCCTTAGTGACTTAGTCTTCCTAACATTAATTTTTCAAACCGATTCTAGCACTCTCAACTCGCAAAACCTCTAAAACTTCATTCATTTTGCTCACACTTTCATCTAGGATGCTTAAATCATCAGCATAATCAAAGTCCAGGAGACCTTTTCCTCCCCATTTGATTCCGTGGTCTCCCATTGCCTTTCCTGTGCTCCTTAAGACAAAGTCCATCAAAATAATCCATACAAAGAGGGATAGAACACAACCCTGCTTAACTCCTGATTTAATACAAAACCAGCTTCTAACCTTATTTCCAACATTAACCAAAGCAGTGTTATCCTCGGACATAGCACTAATCCCTTTAATATATTTGTCTAGTAGACCATACAAGCATAAAACCTTTGCTAAAGCTCTTCTATCAACAGAATCGAACACTTGCTCATAATCTATAAAACTGAGGACCAAAGGTAGCCTGAGAGTGAAAATTTGGTCGACACATCCTCTACCTTTTCTAAAACCGCAATGCTCTTCTTTTAAAACTTTGTCTACGGCCTCTCTCAGTCTAAAAAGTATCATATTACAAAGTAATTTACTACCTACAGAGACCAGACTAATGCCTCGATAATTACCACACTCACTTTTATCACATTTCATATATTATCACATTTCTTCCCCTTTTTCAAAAATCATATGCATAATCTTCAGTAACTTATTTCTAACCTCAGAGCCACCATATTTAAGAAACTCATTTACCACCCTATCAGCACCTGGAGCCTTATTATTCTTTAATCCTTTTAGTACTGTTGATAATTCCTCCTCATAAAACAAATCTTCCTTCACATCCAAGGTATCACAAACTTTTTCATTTTCGTCTATGTTTTTTCCTGCAACTCTACCTCGGTTAAGCAAATTCTCAAAATGTTCGGCCCATCTCTCTTTAGTTTTTTCCCTATCGCTAATTGCGACCCCATTCCCATCTTTAGCTGGGCCAAGTCCGGATTGACTATTCCTTCTTAATTTATTCACATGCCAGTAAAATATTATACTATTATACCGTCTAGCTGCATTTTTCAGATCCTCGGCAATTTTACCCATGGTCTCCACTTCACTCCTCCTTAGTTCATATTTTAATGCTTTCTCCACTTTCTTTACATTTCCTTTGTTTTCAATAGATCTATCACTCAGATAATTCTTGTACAAGTCCTTTCTCCTTTCTATTAAACATAAAGCTTTTTCACTAATATTCTTAGCTGCAGTTCTAGCTTTCTTCCCTAATAAACCTTCAGCAACTTCATAAACTATTTTTCTAAAATGATTCCATCTTCCACATTATCAAATTTTAAACTCTTAAGTTTAGTACTCAACTGTTCCTGGAAAGCTTCTCTCAAATTCTCATACTGGAATCTACCAACATCATATCTTCCCGGAAGGTAGTTATCCTTCCGATATATCAGCTTTAAATTAACCATTGACACTATTAGATGGTGATCTTTGCTTTTAACATCAATAACAGCACTCCTATATGCCCTAGTATCTTGTATTGATCCTGCCAGTCTTCGGTTTACTATAACATAATTAATAAGGTTTGTTGTCTTACCATCACGTGAATACCATGTTAATTTATGAACCATTTTATGACCAAACACCGTGTTGGTTATAACTAGATTGTTATACCTACAAAATTGCAAAAGTCTGTATCCATTACTGTTTTATTTTCCCTACACCAAATTTAACTAGGCTGGGATACCATCTATCCCTATTTCTACCAACCTGGGCGTTAAAATCTCCCAGTAATAGCATCATATTTCTACCTGGGACCCTGTCTATTTGCTCCTGTAACTGTAAGTAAAATTCATCTGAGTCACTAGTATCTCCGTCAGTCGGTTCTACAGGGGCGTATACTACTATAACTGATACCCTGAACTATCTAGTCATAAAATGAGCCATTAGTATTCAATTATTAATACCTTCCCAGCCTAAACAAGACTTAGCAGCTTCCTTATTCATCATGAGCCCTACTCCCTGTCTATGTACCCCATCCTTCCTGCCTGAGTAAACAAATTCTATATCACCTAATTACATGCTTCCTACCCATAGGATATGAGTTTTTGAAACTCCTAATAAATCCAGTTCAAATCGCCTGAATTCGTCAGTCAAAATTTCGATACGATAGCCATTTTTTAATGTCGTAACATTCCAAGTTCCAATTATCATGTTCTTTAAATCATTGAAATTATTTTTGCCTCAGGAAAAGCAATGATCCCGGATACCAGTGCAGGACGGGGATCACATCTCTTTTCCAGTCGTCACAGAAATGTTTAAACCGGCTGAGAACCGGACAGCAAGAAGTCTCTGGGACCTCCAGTTTAATGGAGACTTTGTGCATCCTGGGCCCATTTTGGTAACAACACGATTTTCAGCACTTTGAATATGCTCTTCTATCAACAAGAGTCGAAATCCCGCACAGACAATCTCAAGCCTATTACCTCCGACTCATTATATATTCATGCCTACAAATATTATGCTACTACGTGGAGGCAACCCATAATAGATAAATTAGCTAGGAAGAGGTTTTCAGCCCAAAGACGCCCATCAAAATATACCAAGCCCAGAAGAACTGTCCATTTGTCAGAATCCCGTGCGAATGCTGTGTCGTTTACTAGGCTATAATTTCCTCGAGGGGCGCCACTCCTCAAGTGGGAATAGAGTTGACCGCAAGGTCCCCAGTCTTGCAGGTACCCCGAAAATGTCGAGACAGTCTTTTGCAGAGGCCGTTGTCCATAGAACTGGATCTTACGCCCTGCCGCAGTTGTCCTCCTATAGAGGATCCTCCCGCGATGGTGTTCTGCATTACCATGCAATTTAACCCATTACTGGGAGAAGGTTTGCAACTCATGGGACTTGTGGACAAACCAGTGGGCCCTTTTGAGTGTACATTTGAGGGACCTTCTTCCTCCTCCGCCTGTATTTATGACCCCGGGTGAGGGTGCCCCAGTTTCTATTATGGACCCGCAGGACAAGGACCCCCTTGGCCCGTGCCTCCTATTGAGGTACCCTACATATCTATAGAGCGTTCCTCTATCCCCACCTGGGGACACGCTGAATGGCCGGTGGGAGGCCAGAAAAATAAAAATGAAATTAATTTAAAATGTTGTGTTTCCATTAAACATGGAAAATGGTATAGTCTTGTGTATGACTTTTTGAACATCAAATTATTATAGAGAGGTATACGACATTATACGACATTATTGCAATAAAAAACCTTATATGACCCCAGGGCATAACTTACAGCCCTTGCCCTGAGGGATGTGGGTGAGTGTCCTCCTCAAAAACATAATTTCTATCTGGAAGTCAACTACGCTGAACAATATGGATATCTCAAAATTTTGATTGGATGTGTTTGGGGAAATGGTGGGCATGGAAGGGGTGTTAGTTGCATTCCAATCACTTTCGACTATTAAAAAGGGCACAAGCCACTCCAATTTCCAATCGAATGAGCCCTTCTTGAAGTTTCTACAACAACTCCTTCGGCTGTGCCTTGATAACATAAATAATAGGGGGGATAAAGAGGTCAAAGACCCATGGGGAATAAAACAAGATGGTCATAAAATAGAGATGAACGACCTACAACGGGTTGGGAGTAAATTTGGGAGATATTGAATGTCGAGTCGGATTGAAAAAACTTGGGAAGGAATCTGAGATTAGTACTATAAACTCAAAAGATATGTCGATCCTTTATAAGGGGGAGGAATCCCTTGGGGAAGATCCCCTGCGGGAAGTCGCGAAAGATAGCCCTTTTCTTCAATGCACAACTGGCGGACAAGTTCTGATCCCTTTACCGAGGTTTGCCTCTCTGATCTGGAATCCTTGGGGGATACTCTCTCCCAGTCACTTCACATTTCACCCAAACCTTTGTCCAGTAACCCTATTCATAGTTGTTATTTTTCATGGGAATCGACAATTATTTCAGGTAAACCATATTCAGTATCTCAGTTTCATCTTCAATTAGCAACAACGCATATTCTTCATTTGATTATCCCAGGGGAGGAAACCCAGAAAAAAAAGGCGATCCATGGTTTGCTCAAAATTTTACTTCATTCCCAGTATCCTTGTTGTATTCAGAGGCCTGTGTATTTTTGGCCTTGGACTATTTCAAATTATGCCAAGGGGCAATTTACTTTTATTGGGATGTAGGGTTGTTTCCACAGATGGAGATGGGAGGCTAGTGCAGCCAATTTTTCATGATGGCTGGTATCATTGAATCTGGCAGAAACTGATTCTCTGCTCATCTCAAATGTAAATTTGTGAGAGCGAGAAAATTTTTATTTTTGACTGCGGTGTGCACGATCATTTTCTACGAGTCTTGGGGACTTTAACTTTCAAAACCTAATGCGGATGCCATACGATAGAGACCATGGTGGTTCTATGGTAGAGACGTGTGGATGACGAGGAATCCGGAGCCGAGCGGTGGAAGTACAGGCACTGCTGGAAAAAGAAGATAAGATAAACAAGTTTGGTGATTTTGAAGTTGGTGTTATTTATTTTATGTCTGAGTTTCCAGCCAATCCACCGGGGATGCAGGCCATTTAAACATTTGCCTATCAATTACTTGGACTATCTGTCTTGGCTTTTCTCTGTCTACAATTACCCAGCCCAGGCTTGATGCAACCTATTGCCCAAAATACTTGATAACTTCAATTTAAAATCAACGTCTTAGGAGGGAGGTGTTGGAACCGTTGGTCCCAGATTCTTTTCTTTTGGTCCTTTAATTATTCTTTTCCCCCCTAGTAATAATTATTAATTTTCCTTTAATTATGGTGGCGCCATTTTCTTTTCTTCTTTAATTGCGTAGTTCGTGAAACGGACCATGAGGCATTAATTGCGCAGTTGGGGATGATTCACCATAGGGCAGTAAATAGTAAGCCTTTGGATTGGCTGGAAAAAATCCACCCATCACCCACCGCAGGCACGCGGTGATCGGACTGGGGGAAAATTGGAAGTGTGATTTTTAGTTCCTTTTGTAGTGTGACTGAATACAGTAAGATTTTTTATACTATATAATCTTTTACTTTTTAGCCTAAATAGAGTCCAAGGAGATATTTAGAAATATTACCGGTAACCCTTGGCCTTAAAGTGGCCCCTGGGACCGTTCGATCACGCTATCTTACCCTAGGGCAGGGTATATTGTAAATCGGGCACAGATATACCCGATAGATATGGAACCGTTGGGGTAAGTGCGGGAATCCCACTAATATTTGGGCCGACAAGGGGCTTCCCCCCTTTAGTATGTGGCATAGCAACATTTTTGCGCCATTTTTGCACCAATAAGTGGCGAGCCTTGTATATTACACCCCCAATACTGGTGGCATTCTAACCTACCAGTTTAACAACAGCGCTATTGCCCCAGCAGCTCCTATGCCCCAGCAGCGGCTCTAAGTATCTTTATCTTCACAGCTAACATGATAATTGTTTATAGAGTGCTCTTGCACAGCGCCTATGCCCCAGCAACGGCTCTGGAGAATCTTTATCCCCATAGATAACATGATAATTGTTTATACAGTGCTCTTGTACAGCGCGTTTGCCTAAGCAACGGCTAACAAGGATATTTATCCTCGCAGATAACATTATAATTTTTATACATCGCTATTGTACAGTGGCTACGCCCCAGCAACGGCTCTAGAGGATCTTTATCCTCGTAAATAACATGAAAATTGTTTACACCGCGCTGTTGTACAGCTCCTATGCCCCAGCAGCGGCTCTCAAGTATCTTTATCTTCACAGCTAACATGATAATTGTTTATAGAGTGCTCTTGTACAGCACCTATGCCCATGCAACGGCTATCGAGGATCTTTATCCTCACAGATAACATTAAAATTCTTACCCAGTGCTCTGTTACAGCGCCTATGCACCAGCAACAGCTCTCAAGTATCTTTATATTGACAGAGAACATGATAGTTGTTTATACAGTGCTCTTGTACAGCACCTAAGCCAAAGCAATGGCTATCGAGGATCTTTATCCTCACAGATAACATGATATTTACAATATGATGTATTTACTTGGAGATTTTATAGCCCAGGTCGGTAGAAATAGAGATAGATGGTATCCTAGCCTAGGTAAATTTGGTATAGGACAAGAAAACAGTAATGAATAGATTTTTGCAATTTTGTAGGTATAACAATCTAGTTATAACCAATGCGGTGTTTGGTCATAAAATGGTTCATAAATTAACATGGTATTCACGTGATGGTAAGACAGGAAACCTTATTGATTATGTTATAGTAAGCCGAAGACTGGCAGGATCAATACAAGATGCTAGGGAATATAGGAGTGTTTTTATTGATGTTAAAAGTAAAGATCACCATCTAGTAGTGTCAAGGGTTAATTTAAAGCGGAAATTTCCGAAGGGTAACTACCTCCCGGGAAATTATGATGTTGGTAGACTCCAGGATAAGAATTTGAGAGAAACGCTCCAGGAACAGTTGAATGCTAAACTTGGGAGTTTAAAATTGGATAATGTGGAAGATGGTTGGAATAATTTTAGAAAAATAATTTATGAAGTTGCTGAAGGTGTCTTAGGGAAGAAAGCTAGGACTGCAGCTAAGAATATTTGTGAAAAAGCTCTATGTTTAATAGATAGGAGAAATGACTTGTACAAGAATTGTCTGGATGATAGAACATATGAAAATAAGAGGGCTGTAAAGAAAGTGGAGAAATTATTTAAATATGAACTAAAGAGGTGTGAAGTGGAGACCATGGATAAAATTACTGAGGATCTGGAAGATGCAACTAGACGGCATAATAGTAAAATATTGTACTAGTATGTTAATAAATTGAAAGGGAGTAGCCAATCCGGACTTTGCTCAGTTAAAGATAGGAATGGGGCCACAATTAGCGATAAGGAAAAAATTAAATAGAGATGGCAGAACATTTTGAGAATTTGCTAAACCGAGATAGAGTTGCAAGAAAAGATATAGAGGAAATTGAAAAAGTTTGTGATGCCTTGGATGTGAAGGAAGGTTTGTTTTGTGAGGAAGAATTTTCGACAGTACAAAAAGGATTAAAAAATAATAAGGCTCCAGGTGCTGATAGGGTGGTAAATGAGTTTCTTAAATATGCTGGCTCTGAGAAATTATGAATATGATTTTTGAAAAAGGAGAAGTACCTAACGATTTTAGGAAAACCTTAATTAAGCCACTTTATAAGAAATGTGATAAAAGTGAGTGTGGTAATTATCGAGGCATTAGTCTGGTCTCTGTAGGTAGTAAATTACTTAGTAATATGATGCTTTTTAGACTGAGAGATGCCGTAGACAAAGTTATAAGAGAAGAACAGTGCGGTTTTAGAAAAGGTAGAGGATGTGTAGACCAAATTTTTACTTTTAGATTAATAATTGAGAAGTGCATGAGTTGTCAAACACCTTTGGTCCTTAGTTTTATAGATCATGAGCAAACGTTCAATTGTGTTGGTTGAAGAGCTTTAGTAAAGGTTTTATCTTTGTATGGTATACCAGACAAATACATTGAAGTGATTAGTTTTAAGTACTTACACGAGAATAACACTGCTGCGGTTAAGGTAGGAAATGAGGTTAGCAGCTGGTTTTGTATTAAATCAGGAGTTTAGTAGGGTTGTGTTCTATTCCCCTTTATATGGATTATTTTGATGGACTTTGTCTTAAGGAGGACAGGAAAGGCAATGGGAGACCACGGAATCAAATGGGGGGGGGGGGAGTCTAGACTTAGATTATGGTGATGATTTAAGCATCCTAGATGAAAGTGTGAGCAAAATGAATGAACTTTTAGAGGTTTTGCGAGTTCAGAGTGCTAGAATAGGTTTGAAAATTAAGGTTAAGAAAAATAAGGCACTAAGGCTAGGAATAAGTGAAGATGAAAAGCTGATGTTGGGCAATGAAAAGATTGATCAGGTGGGCAGCTTCACATACCTCGGTAGTATTATTAGTAAAGATGGTGGGAGCAGTGAAGATGTTAAAACAAGAATAGCCAAGGCTCAGGGTGTTTTTTCATAGTTAAAAAACGTTTGGAAGAATAGGAAGATAAGTCTGCAAATCAGGATTGGAGTATTAAAATCTACAGCGTTGACATTGTTCAAATATTGCTTTGAAGCATGAGCACTCCAAAAAGCAGATGAAGATTTTCTAGATATTTTCCAGAGGAACTCCCTACGGATTGTTCTGGGTACCCAGCTGACTGACCGTATTTCAAACAGTAGGCTGTATGAAAAATGTAATTCAATACCGCTCTCTAGGGCTATAATGAAAGAAAGGCTGAGGTGGCTAGGGCACGTTGTGCTGATGAAGGATGACAGATTGCCGAAGATTGTTCTTTTCGGACAACCGTTTAGGGCTAAACGGAAAGCAGGTCGTCCTCGTTTGGGGTCGGAGGACGTCATAAAGGTGGGAGGACGTTTTCTGAGTGTGGAAAGGATGTTGGGAAGACATGGAAAATTATTAATTCTGTACTTAGACCTACTCCCCCTCCGCCTTCAGTTCCAACAACGCTGATAGTCGATGGTAAAATTGTCCAAGGAGAAGAAAATGTTAGCTTACTAGAGCTTACGTCTTATTTTGCTAATATAGGAAAGCCGACTGCTTCCTCTGTGAGCTCTACAACTCCTCGTTGCGATTTCAGAGCCTATCTTGGACCCTCATGTTTAAAATTCAATGGTCTTGAACCCTGTTTCTGAGTTTGAGGTAACTCGGATCGTAAATGCACTTAAAGGTTCATCGTCTTCAGGGCCAGACAGAATCCCTACAAGGGTTATCCGTGCCGTTCTGCCTGCTATTCTGTCACCATTGAATAAGGTTGTCAATCTGTCTTTCGAGAAGGGAATTTTCCCTGAATCACTCAAGCGAGCTAAAGTTATAGTGCTGTATAAAGGTGGGTCCCGGAGTGATCCTGCTAATTATAGGCCAATTTCTCTTCTATCTGTTTTCAGAAAAATTTTTGAGAAGGCTATGCTATCCAGACTTCTTAGTTTTCTGGATGTCAAAAAAATTTTCCATGATCTCCAGTTCGGATTCCGAGCGAATCACTCTACACAGCATGCTTGCGCATCTCTCTTGAATTTCATTCATTCGGCAATAGATTTTGGTCTTATTCCGGCAGCTTTATTTTTGGATGTTCGTAAAGCTTTTGATTCTTTGACTCATCAGATTCTTCTTTGGAAACTATCACATATTGTTATAAAATCAAATGCTTTTTATTTGTTTGAATCATATCTTTCTGTTAGATTATTTCAATTGACCCGCTTTTCCGGAGCCATTCTGGAGTAGAATATGGCGTCCCCCAGGGATCTGTTCTTGGCCCCATTTTATTTCTGATTTACGGCAATGATCTGATTTCAGCAGTCAAGAACACCGGTCCTCTAGTATGCTGCAATCTGTGTCATCCGGATGTTCCTTCGTGTCCCAATGCTACTTCTAATGAAGATTGCCTCGTTGCTTTTGCCGACGGCAGCACTTTTGGGACTCTAGGGAAGA
This sequence comes from Artemia sp. Qi Xiang Cuo, assembly GCF_049724085.1. Lineage (NCBI taxonomy): Eukaryota > Metazoa > Arthropoda > Branchiopoda > Anostraca > Artemiidae > Artemia > Artemia sp. Qi Xiang Cuo. The sequence continues at coordinate 13,700,802 of NC_142799.1, forward strand.
CGGAATGTGATATCAGGTCTAACCTGGTGGCAATATTCGAGAGGAGTAGTTTCATGGTTTGATGTGAATTACTTGGCCTTGAATGTTGCCAAGTCACATTTTTTTATTTTTTCTCGAATTGGTGTAGCTTTCCCTCAACTGACACAGCTTCAGGTGTCACAAGGCTCCTTGTGTAGACCAAAGAATCGATTAGTCCGGTTTCTTGGTATCCTGCTTGATGAAAACCATTCGTTTAGACACCATATAGCCATGATTAGGGTTAAGGTCTCACGGAGTTTGGGTGTCATTCGAAAACTCAAACACACCATTCCTGGATCTATTCTGAAGCTTTTTTTTTCTTCCTTGTCCAGTCATATGTCTCTTATTGCCCCATAGTATGGATGTCTACTTTTACTTGTACACTGCGGTCGCTTAATGTAATGCATAACAAAGCAAGGCGTCTCGTTATTGACACCAGCCTTTCTCCACCAAAACGCCGTCTAAATCTTAAGTCTGTCTGCAGTCTTTCTTGTGACTCTTTTGTTTTTCATCAGCTTCATGGCAATCTTCCAAAATCTCTTCAAAAACCTTCCTCAGTTTATTTCTGATTCAGCTCCATATAACCTTCGTTCGTCACATAATATCTGCATTCCTCCTACTCCCACTGTGCGGTCAGATTTCATTCCCCTCATCGCCTGTCATCAGGTTTGGAACTCCCTGCCTTCTTCCGTAGGCTAAAGAAATGCCACTCGTTTGGCACTTTCAAGAGGATCTTAAGGACCATTTAGTTAAGAATCAAACAGAATAGTTTTTTTGTTTTTTTTTTGTGGATTTGATGTCCCCTGAATGTTTAGTTTTGTTATATGGTGGTCTACTCTGCGCTATGACTCCAAGGCCTCAGGTATGGTCTCTTTTTAATTGTATATGTTGTTTGGAGATTGATTTCTTTTTTATGGTTGTTTGGATATATTGTATTCTTTTTTCTCATTCCCCCTTGTATCCCTGGCCATGAAGCCTTTCGAGGGGAATTAGGAGTGTTGTGATTGGATTGTGTATGTATTGTGGAATAGAATAAAAAATTATACGCGGACCAAATAAAGAACTTTTATTAAATTCTTTGCCAAACGATGCTACAATAACGCTGTATAAAACTTTATCATGTTATCTGTGAAGATAAAGAAACTTAAGAACCGCTACTGGGGCATATGAGCTATAAAATAGCTCTATATTAACAATTATCATGTTATCTATGAGGATAAAGATCCTCCAGAGCCATTGCTGGGGCATGGGCGCTGTGCAATAGCGCTGTATAAACAATTATCATGTTATCTATGAGGATAAAGATCCTCTAGAGCCGTTTTTGAGGCAGAGGCGCTGTAAAATAGCGCTGTATAAAAATTATAATGTTATCTGTGAGGATAAGGATCCTCGATAGCCATTGCTTGGGCATAGGCGCTGTACACGAGCACTGTATAAACAATTATTATGTTATCTGTGAAGTTAAAGATCCTTGAGAACCGTTGCTGTTGCATAAGCGCAGTGCAATAGCGCTGTATAAACAACTATCATGTTTGCTGTGAGGATAAAGATCCTCGAGAGTTGTTGCAGGGGCAGGAGCGCTGTACAATAGCGCTACATAAACAATTATCCTGTTCTCTGTGAAGATAAAGATCCTCCAGAGCCGTTACTGGGGCACAGGTGATGTGCAGTAGCGGTGAATTGACAATTATCATGTTATCTACTACTACTACTACTACTAACAACTCACCGCAGCACCAAGCCGCCTGAGGCCAACACAGTTACAAACGCCCCTCCTCCATCCCAATCTATTCAAAGCCTCCCTTTTTACACCCTTCCACGAAGTTCCTATTTCCTTTAAATCTTTCTTTATGACGTCCTCCGACCCCAGCCGAGGACGACCTGCTTTCCGTTTAGCCCTAAACGGTTGTCCTTAAAAGAACAATCTTCGGCAATCTGTCATCCTTCATCAGCACAACGTGCCCTAGGTACCTCAACTTTTCTTTCATCAAAGCCCTAGAAAGTGGCGTTGAAATACAGTTTTCGTACAGCCTATTGTTTGAAATAGGCTCAGTCAGCCGGGTACCCAGAACAATCCTTAAGCAATTTCTCTGGAAAACATCTAGAAAATCTTCATCCGCTTTTCGGAGCGCACATGCTTAAGAGCCATATGTAACCACTGTCATCCCTTTAGATTCTAATATTCTAATCTTGATTTGCAGACTTATCTTCCTATTCTTCCTAACTTTTTTGAACTATGAAAAGACACCCTGAGCCTTGGCTATTCTACTTTTAACATCTTCACTGCTCCCACCATCTTTACTAATAATACTACCAAGGTAAGTGAAGCTGCCCACCTGATCAATCTTTTCATTACCCAACGTCACCTTTTCATCTTCACTTATTCCTAACCTTAGTGACTTAGTCTTCTTAACCTCAATATTCCTACCTATTCCAGCCCCCTGATCTCAAAAAACCTCTAAAGTTCTTTCATTTTTCTAGAAATATCATATAGGATGCTTAAATCATCAGCATAATCTAAGTCCAGAATCCCCCCCCCATTTGATTCCGTGGTCTCCCATTGCCTTTCCTGTCCCCCTTAAGACAAAGTCCATCAAAATAATCCATATAAAGGGGGATAGAACACAACCCTGCTTAACTCCTGATTTAATACAAAACCAGCTGTTAAACACATTTCCTACCTTAACCGCAGCAGTGTTATTCTCGTATATAGCACCAATCACTTTAATGTATTTGTCTGGTATACCATATAAGGATAAAACCTTTACTAAAGCACTTCTATAAACAGAATCGAACGTTTGCTCATGATCTATAAAACTGAGGACCAAAGGTGTTCGACACCTTAACCTACCTTATTTCCTACCTTAACCGCAGCAGTGTTATTCTCGTATATAGCACTAATCACTTTAATGTATTTGGCTGGTATACCATATAAGGATAAAACCTTTACTAAAACACTTCTATCAACAGAATCGAACGTTTGCTCATGACCTATAAAACTGAGGACCAAAGGTGTTAGACAACTGAGGCACTTCTCAATTATTAAACTAAGAGTGAAAATTAGGTTGACACATCCTCTATCCTTTCTAAAACCGCACTGTTATTCTCTTAAAACTTTGTCTATAGCATCTCTCAGTCTAAAAAGTATCATATTGCTAAGCAATTAACTACCTATAGAGACCAGACTAATGCCTCGATAATTACCACACTCACTTTTATCACATTTCTTATCAAGTGGCTTAATTAAGGTTTTCCTAAAATCGTTAGGAACTTTCCCTTTTTCAAAAATCATATTCATGATCTTCGGTAACTTATTTATAACCTCAGAGCCACCATATTTAAGAAACTCATTTATCACCCTCTCAGCACCTGGAGCCTTATTATTTTTTAATCCTTTTAGTACTGTCGAAAATTCTTCCTCACAAAACCAATCTTGTTTCACATCCATGGTATCACAAACTTTTTAATTTTCCTCTATATCTTTTCTTGCAACTCCATCTCGGTTTAGCAAATTCTCAAAATGTTCTGCCATCTCTATTTAATTGTTTCCTTATCGCTGATTGTGGCCCCATTCTTATCTTTAACTGAGCTAAGTCCGGATTGGCTACTCCCTCTCAATTTATTAACATGCCAGTACAATATTTTACCGTTATACCGTCTAGCTGTATCTTCCAGATCCTCGGCAATTTTATCCATGGCCTCCACTTCACACCTCCTCAGTTCATATTTTAATGCTTTCTCCACTTTCTTTACATTACTTTTGTTTTCATATGATCTATCATCCAGATAATTCTTGTACAGGTCCTTTCTCCTTTCTATTAAACATAAAGCTTTTTCACAAATATTCTTAGCGGCAGTCCTAGCTTTCTTCCCTAAGGCACCTTCAGCAACTTCATAAATTATTTTTCTAAAATTATTCCAACCATCTTCCACATTATCCAATTTTAAACTCCCAAGTTTAGCATTCAACTGTTCCTGGAGCGTTTCTCTCAAATTCTTATCCTGGAGTCTACCAACATCATAATTTCCCGGGAGGTAGTTATCCTTCGGAAATTTCCGCTTTAAATTAACCCTTGACACTACTAGATGGTGATCTTTACTTTTAACATCAATAAAAGCACTCCTATATTCTCTAGCATCTTGTATTGATCCTGCCAGTCTTCGGCTTACTATAACATAATCAATAAGGTTTGCTGTCTTACCATCACGTGAATACCATGTTAATTTATGAGCGATTTTATGACTAAACGACGCATTGGTTATAACTAGATTGTTATACCTACAAAATTGCAAAAATCTATTCATTACTGTTTTCTTGTCCTATACCAAATTTACCTAGGCTAGGATACCATCTATCTCTATTTCTACCGACCTGGGCGTTAAAATCTCCAAGTAAATACATCATATTGTAAACATCATGTTATCTGTGAGGATAAAGATCCTCGATAGCCGTTGCTTGGGCATAGGCGCTGTACAAGAGCACTGTATAAACAACTATCATGTTCTCTGTGAATATAAAGATACTTGAGAGCCGTTGCTGGGGTATAGGCGCTGTAACAGAGCACTGTATAAGAATTTTAATGTTATCTGTGAGGATAAAGATCCTCGATAGCCGTTGCTTGGGCATAGGCGCTGTACAAGAGCACTCTATAAACAATTATCATGTTAGCTGTGAAGATAAAGATACTTGAGAGCCGCTGCTGGGGCATAGGAGCTGTACAATAGCACTGTGTAAACAATTATCATGTTATTTACGAGGATAAAGATCCTCTAGAGCCGTTGCTGGGGCGTAGCCACTGTACAATAGCAATGTATAAAAATTATAATGTTATCTGTGAGGATAAATATCCTCGTTAGCCGTTGCTTGGGCAAAGGCACAGCCTATCCAACATTATAAATTTTTAACCTATATCTTTTTTATCATAATCGGGACATGCTGTCAGCATTTCCGTTATCTGTCCCCGGTCTTGATTTTATTTCGAAATCATATTCCTGTAAGCACAGGGCCCACCGTGCCAATCGTCTGTTATCTGGCTTAATTATATTTAGCCGTCTTAAAGGGTTGTGATCTGTCACTATTTTAAACATTCGTCCATATACATAATAGTCAACTTTTTTGACCGCATATACTATTGCAAGACATTCTTTTTCAATTGTGCTATAATTTAATTCTGCTTTTGATAATTTTCAGGATATGAATATGATTGGATGTTCCCCATTCTTAAAATATTGAGATAAAACTGCCCCTAATCCGTAATTTGAACTGTCTGTTTGTAGCACAAATGGTAAGAAAAAATCTGGATTTTTCAGTATTCTTTCGCTACAAAGAGCATCTTTCAGTGTATCAAATGCATTTTGTTCACTTTCTGCCCATTTAACGGGGCCTACGGACCCCTTCCTTGTTAACTCCGTCAAAGGTGTAGCAATCGTTGCAAAATTTGGTATGAATTTTTGGTAATATCCTGCCAACCCCAAAAATGACTGTACTTTTTTCTTTGCATTCGGAACTGCTGCATTTTTTATTTTCTCTGTTTTTTCCCTTAATGGGGTTATTATACCATTTTCTATTTTGTGTCCCAGGTATTCTGTCTGTGACTGTACCAATTTACATTTTTCTACATTCAAAGTTAGTCCTGCGCTCCTCAGCCTGGTTAACACTTCTTCCATATGGATTAGATGTTCATTGAACGAGTTCGAAAATACTAGAATGTCATCCAAGTAGGTTCTTGTATATGGTAAGGAATTCAAGATATAATCTACTAGTCTTTGGAACGTTGCTGGTGCCCCTTTTAGTCCAAATGGCATATACCTAAATTAGTATAACCCAAAAGGCGTAATAGCGGCAGTTTTTGCTGAATAATCTGGGTGCATTTTTACTTGCCAATACCCCCTTCTCAAGTCCAAAACTGATATAAATTTTGTGGAACCTACTGACTGTAGAATTTTGTCCATTCTTGGTATCGGATACGCATCTGATTCGGAAATATTATTCACTTTTATATAGTCTACGCAAAATCAAATGGAGCCATCTTTCTTCGGGACTAATACGACTGGCGCCGCACATTCTGAATTTGATGGTCCTATAACCCCTAAATCGAGCATTTGGTCTATTTCTTTTTTCATTTATTTCCTTTCAGCTTCTGGTATTCGGTACGGGTATTGTTTTATTGGTTTCTTGTCCTTCAATAGTATTTTATGTACCACATTTTCTGTTTTTCCGATTCCGTCTGTTAGTACTTCTACAAATTCCGTGAATAATTTATTTAACTGTGATTTCTGAGCTCGGCTCAGATGTGTTTCTGCCAAAACTCTTTCAATGGCATTTATATGTGTTTCCGCCAGGTCTATTGTACCCAAAGGGACACTTTCCTCGTCATTTTCTGAGGTCAAAATCATGAGGCAGCGCTTCTGGAGATCTTTGTGGCTTCCCTTTTCATTCTCTTTGTTAAATTTCCTCAATATATTCACATGGTGAGCTTCTTCCTTTTTTCTTACACCATCTAATTCTATCATATAATTTACCTCATTTATTTTCTTTTTCACCTTAAATGGTCCTTTCCATCTTACTTCCAATTTATTATTTCCGTCAGGTAGCAATATGAGGACTTCATCGCCTTCCGTGAATTCGCGCATTCGGGTGGATTTATCGTACCATATTTTCGTTTTTTCCTGCATATTCCCCCTGTGCTTGCTTGGCAATTCCATGGTATTTATGCAGTTTTTCTCGTAGTGATAGCAAGTGGGTTATTACTGTTTCTTCATTTTTTCCTCATTCTCCCATGATTCCTTTAAAATGTCTAACAACCCCCTCGGGTTTGTTCCATATAGTAATTCAAACGGCGAGAACCCTGTAGCTTGGTGTGGAGTTTCTCTGTATGCAAAAAGGACAAAAGGAAGCATTTTGTCCCATTGGTTTACATCATCACTTACAAAACGTCTCAACATACTAATTAGGGTTCTGTTAAATCTCTCTGTCACTCCATTTGTCTGAGGATGGAATGGAGTGGCTAGTACTTGTTTAATGTCAAGAATTTTGTACATTTTTCGAATGTATGTTGATCCAAAATTTGTTCCATTATCTGTTAAAATTTCCTTCGGGATTCCGTGACGTGAGACATATTTTGCTAATTCTTCTGCGATTTTTGGCGATTTCACTGTCCGCATTGGGATAGCTTCTGGGTATCTCGTAGCCAGATCATTAATAACTAGAATAAATCTATTTCCAGCACTAGATTTTGGGAGTGGGCCTATAATGGCATTGAAATTCTCTCATACGGTTTGCCGAAAATGGGCATTTTTTTCATTGGAACTTTTTCATTCGGTTTTTTGTATGCGACTAATAGACAATCTTTGCATCTTTTCCAAAAGTTGATAATATCCTTTCTTAACCTTTTCCACCAAAAACGTTGCAAGACTCTATCTCTTGTTCTTTGGGATCCCATGTGTCCCCCCGCTGGGCTTGAGTGAGCCAATTTTATTACTGCTTTTCTCAAATCCTGTGGTATCAAAAGTTGTAATTTTCTAGGGTTTTCCCCAGTCTCCATTATTTTGTAAAGTAGCTTTCCATTACTGGAAAACTGTTTAGATTGCGGAATTTTTTTTATTTATCTGTGCTAGTTTTATTTTTCTACAATCTCTATCCTTTGCTTGTAATTCCTCGAATGTTTCGGAAGTTATCCCGAGTGTTTCGGTTAGTTCCTCTTTTGTTTTCTCTGGTTCTCTTTCTACGGTAAACGATTTCTCTCGTTTCTGGTTATATTCCTTTTTATCCGCCCTTTTTTGGCTTTTAGGTTTTCTCAGTTTTGCATTTTTTATGAACATCTCGTCGTTAAACTGAAATTGGTTTTGTATATTTTGGCCATCATTTTCATTAGTGGGCGGCACAGCCACCCATTTATTTTTTTTTTATTGGTTTCGTGTCACCGCATTTACTTTTTTAATAATGGAGGTTGCTTTTAGTGCAAGAAAGTTTTCGATATTGCCGAAATCTCCCCCTAATAAAACGTCTAATGCAACAGTAGGTACAACACCTACTTTTAATTCCTTTTTAACCGTATTTCCTTCTTTATTGCATTTATTTATTGCTCTTTATTTCAAGCATTAAATTTACTGCGGACGATCCTTGCTGCTCCTGGGAATATTTCCCTGCAATTATTTGCATTAGTTCTCTTATATCCTCTCTATCTGCCTCTTCCTTTCGTTCTCTGGCTATTCTATCAGCCTCTTCTTTTCGTTCTCTGGCTATCCTATCAGCCTCGTCTTTTCGTTCTCTAGCTATCCTCTCTTTCTCTCTTTCTTTTCTATCTTCCTCCTCTTTTTGTTCTCTGGCTAATCTGTCTTTCTCCATGAAATTTAATAGTTGTTGTGTCATATCTATTTGAGTGCTTTTTCGCGAGCTCCTGCTGGAAATTGAGCTTTTAATACTCCTGCTACTTGGACTACTATTATTCTCACTGTCTTTATATTCTCTCAATTCGTTTTCTGCGTCTGTTCGTTCCATAATATTTTCTCTTACCCGCAACTCCCCTACTTTTTGCACCTCATCTGAAGGGTGATTTGGTTTTGTATTACCCGTATTTTCATATGAGGATTTTTCTTCATGTATTATCGCAACTGTTCGTTTTGTCTGGGTTTCTCTATCCGGGAATAATTCTTTCTGAATCTGCCTTAAACTCTTTTCTTCTTCCATGGTTTGTACCGGAGATCACTCTATTACTGATTTTGTTTTGAAGATTTCCCCTTCACACGTGTCAGAAATGTCTATTTCACCTGTTGATTGATATATGGTTCTATTTGATGGTGTTTTTGTTAGGGTATTTCCAGCGGGAGTCGCATACAATTGTGTGTCTGAATTTGATTTTTGTTTTACCGCGGTAGATCTTGTCTGAATTCTCCGTTTGTCCACCATTATTTCAAGGTTTACTTAACGTCTTCCATCCAAATAAAAATCCTTTTACCAATCTCTCTTTTTATCTTTTCGTGAAAAATTGTTTCGTTTTAGTTTGCCGATTCTACGTGGTCAGTGCAGCCTTCTTTGTCTCACAAATTAATTATTCGCGTGGTATATTGATTATTCAATTTTATTACTTATTATTATTTAACTAGGCACAGCCCAGATAATTACTATAATTTTATTAATGTAATTACAATAGGCTACTCTGTAGGCTAAAGTAATTTATCTTTTCGAAAGCGCGGAATTTTTTCACTATTAATGCTGTTAATAGCTCTTTTCTTACTGCCACCAGTGTTATACTGGTAGGTTACAATGCCACCAGTATTGGGGGTGTAAGGTACGGGGGTCACCACTTATTGGTGCAAAAATATTGCTATGCCACTTACTCGAGGGGGAGAAGAGCCCCTTGTCAGTCCAAATATTATAATGTGATGCCCGTGTCTACCACACCGGTTCTGTAAATATCGGGTTTGGTACTACCCTATTGACAGTACACCCTGTCCCAGGGTATGATAACGTGATCGAGTGGTCAAATGGCCACTTTCTAAAGCCAAGTGTACCCGTCCTGGGTTACCGATAATATTTCTAACTATCTCTTTGGACTCTACCTAGGCTAAAAAGTCAAAGATTATATATTATAAAAAATCTTACTGTATTCAGTAACGCTACAAGAGGAACTAAAAACCACACTTCCAATTTTCCCCCACTTCGCTCACATCGTGCCTGCGATGGGTGGTGGGTGGATTTTTCCAGCCAATCCAAAGGCTTACTAATTACTAACCTATGGTGAATCATCCCCAACTGCGCAATTAATGCCTCATGGTCCGTTTCACGAACTACGCAATTAAAGAAGAAAAGAAAATGGCGCCACCATAATTAAAGGAAAATTAATAATTATTACTAGGGGGGAAAGAAATAATTAAAGGACCAAAAGAAAAGAATCCGGGAAGGGCATTTATCTGGTATAAACTAGGACCAACGGTTCCAACAGCTGTGTAAACAATTATCATGTTATTTACGAGGATAAAGATCCCCTAGAGCCGTTGCTGGGGCGTAGCCACTATACAATAGCGCTGTATAAAAATTATAATGTTATCTGTGAAGATAAATATCCTCGTTAGTCGTTGCTTGGGCAAAGGCGCTGTACAAGACCACTGCATAAACAATTATCATCTTATCTGTGAAGACAAAGATCCTTGAGAGCCGTTGCTTGGGCATAGAAGCTGTACAATAGCGCTATATAAAAAAATATCATGTTATCTATGAAGATAAAGATCCTCCAGGGCCGTTGCTGTGGCATAGGCGGCACACGTATAAATAATTATCATGTTTTCTGTGAGGATAAAGATCCTCGAGAGCTGTTGCTGAAGCATAGGCGCTGTACAATAGCGCTGTATAAAAACTATAATGATATCTGCGTGGATAAAGGTCCTCAATAGCTGTTGCTTGGGCATAGGCGCTGTACAAGAACAGAGTATAAACAATTATCATGTTATCTGTGAAGATAAAGATTCTCCAGAGCCATTACTGGGGCATAAGCACTGTAGAAACGCACTGTATAAAAACCATAATGTTATCTGTGAGGATAAAGATCCTCCTGAGCCGTTGCTGGGGCATCGGCGCTGTACAATAGCACTGCTTAAACAATTATCATGTTATCTATGAGAATAAAGATCCTCCAGAGCCGTTGCCGGGGCATAGGGACTGTATAACCGCGCTGTATAAAAATTATAATGTTATCTGTAAGGATAAAGATCCTCGATAGCCGTTGCTTGGGCATAGGCACTGTATAACAGCACTGTATAAAAACTATAATAGTATCTATTAGGATAAAGATCCTCTATAGCCGTTGCTTGGGCACATGCGCTGTACAAGAGCACTGTATAGACACTTATCATGTTATCTGTGAAGATAAAGATACTTGAGAGCCGTTGCTGGGGTATAGGCGCTGTAAAATAGAGCTGTACGAAAATTATATTGTTATCTGTGAGGATAAAGATCGTCGATAACCCGTTGCTTGGGAATATGCGCTGTACAAGAGCACTGTATAAACAATTATCATGTTATCTGTAAAGTTAAAGATACTTGAGAGCCGTTGCTGGGGCATAGGAGCTGTAAAATAGCGCTGCATAAACAATTATCATGTTATATATGAGGATAAAGATCCTCCAGGGCCGTTGTTGGCACATAGGCGCTGTGCAATAGCGCTGTATAAGCAATTATCATGTTATCTGTCACAGCTATTATGTTATCTGTCAGGATAGAGATCCTCGAAAGTCGTTGCTGGGGCATAGGTGCTGTAAAATGGCGCTGTATAAACAATTATCATATTATCGTGAGGATAAAGATCCTCGAGAGCTTTTGCTGGGGCATAGGCGCTGTACAATCGCGCAGTAAAAAAATTATGATGTTATCTGTGAAGATAAAGATCTTCTATAGCCGTTGCTTGGGCATAAGAGCTGTATAAGAGCACCGTATAAACAATTATCATGTTATCTGTGAAGATAAAGATCCTCCAGAGCCGTTGCTGGGGCATAGGCGCTGAACAATAGCACTGTATAAAAATTATAATGTTATCTGTGAGGATAAAGATCCTCCAGACCCTTTGGGGCATAGGCCCTGTACAAGAGCACTGTATAAACAACTATTATGTTCTCTGTCACGTTAAAGATACTTGAGAGCCGTTGCTGGGGCATAAGCGCTGTACAACAGCGCTGTGTAAAAATTTTAATGTTATCTATGAGGATAAAGATCCTCGATAGCCGTTGCTTGGGCATAGGCGTTGTACAAGAGCACTCTATAAACAATTATCATGTTATCTGTGAAGACAAAGATACTTGAGAGCCGCTGCTGGGGCATAGGAGCTGTACAATAGCGCTGTATAAACAATTATCATGTTATCTATGAGGATAAAGATTCTCCAGAGCCGTTGCTGGGGCATAGGTGTTGTGCAATAGGAATGTGTAAACAATTACATATTATTTACGAGGATAAAGATCCTCTAGAGCCGTTGCTGGAGTGTAGGCACTGTAAAATAGCACTGTATAAAAATTATACTGAGGATAAATATCCTCGTTATCCGTTGCTTGGGAAAACCGCTGTACAAGAGCACTGTATAAACAATTATTATGTTATCTGTTAAGATAAAGATCCTTGAGAGCCGTTACTGGAGTGTAGGAGCTGTACAATAGCGCTGTATAAAAATAATAATGTTATCTGTGAGGATAAATATCTTCGTTAGTCGTTGCTTGGGCAAAGGCGCTGTACAAGAGCACTGTATAAACGATTATAATGTTATCTGTTAAGATAAAGATCATTGAGAGCCGTTGCTGGAGCAGAAAAGCTTACAATAGCGCTGTATAAAAAATTATCATGTTATCTATGAAGACAAAGATCCTCCAGAGCCGTTGCTGTGGCAAAGGCGCTGTACAATCGCGCTGTACAAGAGGATAAAGAGGATCTTAATCCTCTGTGAGGATAAAGATCCTCGATAGCTGTTGCTTGGGCATAGGCGCTGTACAAGAACACAGTATATACAATTATCATGTTATCTGTGAGGATAAAAATCCTCCAGAGCCGTTTCTGGGGCATAAGCACTGTACAATAATACTGTTTAAACAATTATCATGTTATCTATGAGAATAAAGATCCTCCAGAGCCGTTGCCGAGGCATAGGCACTATGTAATAGCGCTGTATAAAATTTATAATTTTATCTGTAAGGATAAAGATCCTCATTTGCTTGGGCATAAGCGCTGTAAAAGAACAATGTGTAAACAATTATCATGTTATCTGTGAAGATAAAGATCCTCCAGAGCCATTGCTGGGGCATAGGCGCTGTACAATAGAGCTGTATAAAAATTATAATGTTATCTGTTAGGATAAAGACCCTCAAGAGCCGCTGCTGGGGCATAGGCGCTGCACAATAGCAGTGTTTAAACAATTATTATGTTATCTCTGAGGATAAAGATCCTCCAGAGCCGTTGAAGGGGCATAGGCACTGTACAATAGCGCTGTATAAAAATTATAATGTTATCTGTAAGGCTAAAGATCCTCGCTAGCCGTTGCTTGGGCATAGGCGTTGTACACGAGCACTGTATAAACAATTATCAAGTTATCTGTGAAGATAAAGATCCTTGAGAGCCGTTGCTGGAGCATAGGAGCTGTACAATAGCGCTGTATAAAAAATTATAATGTTATCTATGAAGTTAAAGATCCTCCAGAGCCATTACTGTGGCATAAGCGCTGTACGATAGCACTATATAAATAATTATCATGTTTTCTGTGAGGATAAAGATCCTCGAGAGCTGTTGCTGAGGCATAGGCGCTGTAAAATAGCGCTGTATAAAAACCATAAAAACTATGCTAGGGCATAGGAGCTGTACAATAGCGCTATATAAGCCATTATCACGTTATCTATGAGGATAAAGATCCTCCAAAGCCGTTGCTGGGGCATAGGCGCTGTACAATAGCATTGTAAGAACAACTATTATGTTATCTGTGAGAATAAAGATCCTCGAAAGCCGTTTCTGGGGTATAGGCGCTGTACAATGGCCCTGTATAAACAATTTAAATGTTATCTGTGAGGATAAAGATCCTCGAGAGCTTTTGCTGGGACATAGGCGCTGTACAATCCCGCAGTAAAAAATTATAATGTTATCTGTGAGGATAAAGATCCTCTATACCCGTTGCTTTGGCATAGGAGCTGTACAAGAGCACCGTATAAACAATTATCATGTTAGCTGTGAATATAAAGATCCTCCAGAGCCATTACTGGGGCATAGGCGCTGAACAATAGCGCTGTATAAAAATTATAATGTTATCTGTGAGGATAAACATCCTCCAGACCCGTTGGGGCACAGGCGCTGTACAAGAGCACTGTATAAACAACTATTATGTTCTCTGTGACGATAAAGATACTTGAGAGACGTTGCTGGGGCATAAGCGCTGTACAAGAGCACTGTCTAAAAATTATAATGTTATCTATGAGGAAAAAAATCCTCGATAGCCGTTGCTTGGGCATAGGAGCAGTACAATCGCGCTGTATAAAAACTATAATGGTATCTGTGAGGATAAAGATCCATGTGAAGATAAAGATCCTCCACAGCCGTTGCTGGGGCATAAACGCTGTACAATAACGCTGTATAAAAATTATAATGTTATCTGTGAGGATAAAGATCCTCCAGAGCCCGTGGGGCATAGGCGCTATAAAATACCACTGTACAAACAATTGTCATGTTATTTTTTCCACCATGTGTTTTTTTTCCACCCGGGCACTTCGTATCGAAGGAGTCGTCGTAGAAACTTTGAAAAGGGCTCATTCGTTTGGAAATTGGAGTGGCTAGTGCCCCTTTTAATAGTCGAAAGTAATTGGAGGGCAACTAACCCCCACACGCCCATCATTCCCCCAAATACATCCCATCAAAATGTTGATATAGCCATGTTGTTAAGCTTAGTTGATTTCCAGATAGAAAATATGTCTTTTAATGGGGCATTCCCCCACAACTCACTGGGTAAGAGTTGTAATTTATGCCCTGTGGGCAGATAAGATTTTATAGAAGGCGTTGTCGTATAAACTTAAAAAAAGGCTCATTCGATTGGAAATTCAAAGGGCTAGTGCCCTTTTTAATAGTCGAAAGTGATTGGACGGCAACTAGCCCCCCTTCCCCACGCCCATCATTCCCCCAAATACATCCAATCAAAATTTTGAGATGGCCATTTTGTTCAGCGTAGTTGATTTCCAGATAGAAAATATCTTTTTGTGAAGGACAATCCCCCACAAACCTCGGGGCAAGGGTTTTAAGTTATGCCCCGGGGGCATATAAGGTGTTTATAGAAGGCGTTGTCGTAGAAGCTTCAAAAAAGGTTCATTCGATTGGAAATTCAAAGGGGCGAGTCCACTTTTTAATAGTCGAAAGTTATTGGAGGGCAACTAGCCCCCCCCCACGCCCATCAGTCCCCCAAACACATCCAATCAAAATTTTGATATAGCCATTTTGTTCAGCGTAGTTGATTTCCAGATATGACATATGTTTTTGAGGAGGACACTCCCACACAACCCTCGGGGCAAGGGTTTTAAGTTATGCCCTGGGGACATATAAGGTTTTTATAGAAGGCGTTGTCGTAGAAACTTCAAAAAAGGCTCATTCGATTGGAAATTCAAAGGGCTAGTGCCCGTTTATTAATTTGACTATTAAGTCGAAAGTGATTGGATGGCTACTAGCCCCCCCCCCCGCACCCATCATTCCCCCAAACACATCAAATCAAAATTTTGAAATAGCCATTTTGTCCAGCGCAGTTGATTTCCAGATAGAAAATATGTTTTTGAGGAGGACAATTCCCTACAACCCTCGAGGCAGGGGTTTAAGTTATGCCCTGGGGGTATATAAGGTTTTTATAGAAGGCGTTGTCGTAGAAACTTCAAAAAAAGGCTCATTCGATTGGAAATTCAAAGGGCTAGTACCCTTTTTAATAGTCGAAAGTGATTGTAAGGCAACTAGACCCCCCCCCCACGACCATCATTCCCCCAAACATATCCAATCAAAATTTTTGAGATAGCCATTTTGTTCAGCGTAGTTGATTTCCAGATAGAAAATATGTTTTTGAGGAGGACACTCCCCAACAGCCCTCAGGGCAAGAGTTTTATGTTATTCCCTGGGGGCAGTTAAGGTTTTTAGAGAAGGCTTTGTCGTAGAAACTTCAAAAAAGGCTCATTCAATTGGAAATTCAAAGGGCTAGTACCCTTTTTAATAGTCGAAAGTGATTTGAGTGCATCTAGCCCCCCCCCCTCACACCCTTCATTCCCCCAAACACATCCAATCAAAATGTTGAGATAGCCATTTTGCTCAAGGTAGTTGATTTCCAGATAGAAAACATACTTTTAAAGAGGACACTCACCCACAACCCTCAGGGCAAGGATTATAAGTTATGCCCTGGGGGCAAATAAGGTTTTCCTTGAAATCTTTGTCGTAGAAACTTGAAAAAGGGCTCATTCTAATTTAAAATTCAAAGGACTAGTACCATTTTTAATAGTCAAAAGTGATTTGAGGGTAACTAACCCCCCTCTCTCGCACACCTTTTCCCAAAACACATCCAATCAAAATTTTTAGATAGCCATTTTATTCAACGTAGTTGAAAGTTTTGGAAATTAGGTCTTTAAGGATGAGAATCCCTCCCCCCACAGCCCTCAGGGTAGGTGTTGTAAGTTATGCCCTGGGGGCATATAAAGTTTTTATTGAAAGCGTAGTCGTAGAAACT
This sequence comes from Artemia sp. Qi Xiang Cuo, assembly GCF_049724085.1. NCBI lineage: Eukaryota > Metazoa > Arthropoda > Branchiopoda > Anostraca > Artemiidae > Artemia > Artemia sp. Qi Xiang Cuo. The sequence goes on from NC_142799.1 coordinate 13,717,028, forward strand.
TCAAAAGGGCTCATTCTATTTGAAATTTAAAGGGCAAGTGCCATTTCAAATAGCTGAAAGTTATCGGAGAGTGAATAGTACTCCTTTGATACCAATAATTTTTCAAAACACATCGAATTAAAATTTTGAGATATCCATTTTTCTCAATGTAGATGAAAGTTCTGGAAATTAGGTCTTTTAGGATGATAACACCCTCAGAGCCCTCGGTGCAAGGGTTGTAAGTTATGCCCTGGGGGCATATAAGGTTTATATAGAAAGTTTTTGTATATGATTATATAGAATATAGATATAGAATAGATTTTAGTCTTCCTCAAATCCAATTTTTATATGTTTAAAAACTAATTGGTGCCTTAAAATTAAATCAAAATGCACTGTGATAATACTAATTCCTAATAAGGCATCTCAGCAGTGTTCCAAAAACGACTGAGGGTATTATGTTCAAACGTTCGGGGCTACTTATGTTCTTCAAATTTAAGCAAATCAAAATAGTTTAAGTGTATCCAAGCTATCAAAGAAAGTAAAAAGTTTGTTTGGGAAATGGTATCAAGTTTTTCATTACAGGTCGACTAGAGGAGTTATGAAACTAAATCAAACTGTACTATTTGTGTCCAGATTTTTAAAAGGGTGTATGCAGTTAAAATTGCTGAAAATTTTTCTCCGGCATACAAATAGCAGGCCAAACTATAAAGTCTTAAAAAACAAAAAGAGTTAAAGTATTATTTCCTTTTTCCCTGAAAAGACTAAGTCAATATAAAACGAACAGAAATTAATTAAAAAAACTTTTTTCCCCAAAATAAGTTTATCAAAGAAAAGTAAAGAACTCCATTAAACAAAAACTGAGAACTGCAAAACAAAATTTGCACTTTACTGAAAAAAAATTAATGTTTTTACTTTTATAACTTTAATAAATCAAATAATATTAACGTTTTGATTGCTAAATATCAGTATATGTATATTAAATTGACAATAGACATTCATTTGTATTTTTTCAGTAAAGTACAAATTTTGTTCTGGCCTTGGGAAGGCATAGGAGTTTTGCGCCCAACTTATGTAAATTTCTGCTCGTTTTGAGTTTGACTCGGTTAATTATTGTAATTTCTGTTCGTTTTGGGTTTCATTTATTTATCAATGCTGATTTGTGGTAGTTTCACGCTTGGTAGATTATTTGATTTTAGTTTTGCTCATTTTTTGTTTCATGTAGTTCTTTACTTTTCTTTGAAAAACTTATTTTGCGGAAAAAGTTTTTTTAATTAATGAGGATAAAGATCCTCCAGAGCCCCTGCTGGGGCATAGGCGCTGTACAATAGCGCTGTATGAAAAATGACCATGTTATCTGTGAGGATAAAGATCCTCGAGAGTCGTTGCTGGGGCAAAGGCACTGTACAGTAGCGCTGTATAAACAATTATCATGTTATCTGTGAGGATAAAGATCCTCGAGAGCTGTTGCTGGGGCATAGGAGCTGTACAATCGCGCTGTATAAAAACTATAATGGTATCTGTGAGGATAGAGATCCTCTTGTTTGGGCATATGCGCTGTACAAGAGCACTGTATAAACACTTATCATGTTATCTGTGAAAATAAAGATCCTTCACAGCCGTTGCTGGGGCATAGGCCCTATACAATAGCGCTGTATAAAAATTATGATATTATCTGTGAGGATAAAGATCCTCCAGAGCCGTTGGGGCATAGGCGCTGTACAATAGCACTGCATAAACAATTATCATGTTATCTATGAGAATAGAGATCCTCCAGAGCTGTTGCTGGGGCATAGGCAATGTACAATAGCGCTGTATAAAAATTATAATGTTATCTGTGAGGATAAAGATCCTCGATAGCCGTTGCCTGGGTATAGGCGCTGTAAATGACACTGTATAAACAACTATCATGTTCTCTGTGAAGATAAAGATACTTGAGAGCCGATGCTGGGGCATAGGAGCTGTACAATAGCGCTGTATAAACAATTATCATGTTATCTATGAGGATAAAGATTCTCCAGAGCCGTTGCTGGGGCATAGGTGCTGTGCAATAGCGCTGGGTAAACAATTATCATGTTATTTACTAGGATAAAGATCCTCTAGAGCCGTTGCTGGAGCGTAGGCACTGTACAATAGCGCATTATCAAAATTATAATGTTATCTGTGAGGATAAATATCCTTGTTAGCCGTTGCCTGGGCAAAGAGCACTGTATAAACAATTATAATGTTATCTGTTAAGATAAAGATCCTTGAGAGCCGTTGCTGGAGCATAGGATCTGTACAATAGCGCTGTATAAAAGTTATAATGTTATCTGTGAGGATAAATATTCTCGTAAGCCGTTGCTTGGACAAAGACGCTGTACAAGAGCACTGTATAAAAAATTATCATGTTATCTATGAAGATAAAGATCCTCCAGAGCCATTACTGTGGCATGGGCGCTGTACAATAGCGCTGTATAAATAATTATCATGTTTTCTGTGAGAAAAAAGATCCTCAAGAGCTGTTGCTGAGGCATAGGCACTGTACAATAGCACTGTTTAAACAATTATAATGTTATCTATGAGAATAAAGATCCTCCAGAGCCGTTGCCGGGGTAAAACTATAATGTTATCTGCGAGGATAAAGATCCTCGATAGCTGTTACTTGGGCATAGGCGCTATAAAAGAACACAGTATAAACAATTATCATGTTATCTGTGACGATAAAGATCCTCCAGAGCCATTGCTGGGGCATAAGCGCTGTAAAATAGCACTGTATAAAAATTATAATGTTATCTGTGAGGATAAAGATCCTCAAGAGCCGTTGATGGGGCATAGGCAATGTACAATAGCACTGTTTAAACAATTATAATGTTATCTATGAGAATAAAGATCCTCCAGAGCCGTTGCCGGGGTATAGGCACTATATAATAGCGCTGTATAAAAATTAAAATGTTATCTGTAAGGATAAAGATCATCGATAGCCGTTGCTTGGGCATAGGCGCTGTACAAGAGCACTGTATAAACAATTATCATGTTATCTGTGACGATAAATATCCTTGAGAGTCGTTGCAGGGTCATAGGAGCTGTAAAATAGCGCTATAATTAAACAATTATCAAGTTATCTATGAGGATAAAGATCCTCCAGGGCCGCTGCTGTGGCAGAGGCGCTGTACAATTTCACTGTATGAAAAATTATCAAGTTATCTGTGAGGAGAAAGATCCTCGAAAGCCGTTGCTGGGGCATAGACACAGTACAATAGCACCGTATAAAAAATCATCATGTTATCTATAAGGATAAAGATCCTCGACAGCCGTTACTTGGGCATAGGCGCTGTACAAGAACCTTTTGTAAGAAATTATCATGTTATCTGTGAAGATAAAGATCCTCCAGAGCCATTGCTTGGGCATATGCGCTGTAAAATAGCGCTGTATAAAAATTACAATGTTATCTGGGAGGATAAAGATCGTCCAGAGCCGTTTCTGGGGCAGAGGTGATGTACAATAGCACTGTTTAAACAATTATTATGTTATCTATGAGGATAAAGGCACTGTAAAATAGCGCTGTTTAAAAATTATAATGTTATCTGTGAGGATAAAGATCCTCGATAGCCTTTGCTTGGGTATAGGCGCTGTACAAGAGCACTGTATGAACAATTATCATGTTATCAGTGAGGATAAAGATCCTCGATAACAGTTGCTTGGGCATAGGCGCTGTACAAGAGCACTGTATAAACAATTATCATGGTATCTGTGAAGACAAAGATACTTGAGAGCCGTTGCCGGGGCATAGGAGCTGTAGAATAGCGCTGTATAAACATTTATCATGATATATATGAGGATAAAGATCCTCCAGAGCCGATGCTGGTACATAGGTGCTGTGCAATAGCGCTGTATAAACAATTATCATGGTATCTATGAGGATAAAGATTCTTTACAGCCGTTGCTGGGTCAGAGGCGCTGTACAACAGCGCTGCATAAAATTATAATGTTATCTGTGTGGATACAGATCCTCGACAGCCGTTGCTTGGGCATAGAAGCTGTACAAGAGCACTGTATAAACAATTATTATGTTACCTGTGAAGATAAAGACCCTTGAGAGCCGTTGCTGTTGCATAAGTGCTGCGCAATAGCGCTGTATAAACAACTATGATGTTTTCTGTGAGGATAAAGATCCTCAAGAGCTGTTGCCAGGGCAGGGTCGCTGTACAATAGCAATGTATAAAAATTATAATGTTATCTGCGAGGATAAAGATTTTCGATAGCCGTTGCTTGGGCATAGGCGCTGTAGAAGAACAATGTATAAACAATTATCAAGTTATGTGTGAAGATAAAAATCCTCCAGAGCCATTGCTGGGGCATAGGCGCTGTATAAAAATGATAATGTTATCTGTGAGAATAAAGACCCTGCAGAGCCGTTGCTGGGGCATAGGCGCTGTACCATAGCACTGTTTAAACAATTATTATATTATCTTTGAGGATAAAGATCCTCCAGAGCCGTTGCCGGGGCATAGGCGCTGTACAATAGCGTTATATAAAAATTATAATGTTATCTGTAAGGATAAAGATCCTCGCTAGCTGTTGCTTGGGCATAGGCGCTGTACAGCACTGTATAAACAATTAGCATGTTATTTGTGAAGATAAAGATCCTTGAGAGCCGTTGCCGGGGCATAGGCGCTGTGCAATAGCGCTGTATAAAAATTATAATGTTATCTGTAAGGATAAAGATCCTCGCTAGCCGTTGCTTGGGCATAGGCGCTGTACAAGAGCACTGTATAAACAATTATCATGTTATTTGTGAAGATAAAGATCCTCGAAAGCCGTTGCTGGGGCATAGGTGATGTACAATGGCACTGTATAAAAAATTATCTTGTTATCTGTGAGGATAAAGATCCTCGAGAGCTTTTTCTGGGGCATAGGCGCTGTACAATAGCGCTGTATGAACAATTATCATGTTATCTGTGATGATAAAGATGCTCGGGCTGTACAATAGCGCTGTATAAACAATTATCATGTTATCTATGAAGATAAAGATCCTCCAGAGCCGTTGCTGGGGCAAAGACGCTGTACAATAGCGTTGTATAAACAATTATTATGTTATCTGTGAGGATAAAGATCCTCGAAAGCCGTTGCTGGGGCATAGGCGCTGTACAGCGGCGCTGTATAAAAAATTATCATGTTATCTGTGAGGATAAAGATCCTCGAAACCTTTTGCTGGGGCACAGGCGCTGTACAATCGCGCTGTATAAACATTATATTGTTATCTGTGAGGATAAAGATCTTCTATAGCCGTTGCTTGGGCATAGCCGCTGTACAAGAGCACTGTATAACAATTATCATGTTATCTGTGAAGATAAAAATCCACCAGAGCTGTTGCTGGGGCATAGGCAATGTACAAAAGCGCTGTATAAAAATTATAATGTTATCTGTGATGATACAGATCCTCGAAAGCCGTTGCTGGGGCATAGGCGCTGTACAACTGCGCTGTATAAACAATAATCATGTTATCTGTGAAGATAAAGATCCTTGAGACCATTGCTGGGGCATAGAAGCTGTACAATAGCGCTGTCTGAACAAATTATCATGTTATCTTTGAGGATAAAGATCCTCGAGTGCCGTTGCTGGGGTATAGGTGAGGTACAATAGCGCTGTATAAACAATTATCATGTCATCTGTGAGAATAAAGATCCTCGAGGGCTTTTGCAAGGGCTAAGGCGCTGTACAATCGCGCTTTATAAAAATTATAATGTTATCTGTGAGGATAAACATCCTCTATAGCCGTTGCTTGGGCATAGGCGCTGTACAAGAGCACTGTATAAACAATTATCATGTTGTCTGTGAAGATAAAGATCCTCGAGAGCCGTTTCTGGGGCATAGGCGCTGTACAATATTACTGTATGAATAATTATCATGCTATCTGTATGAATAAAGATCCTTGATAGCCGTTGCTTGGACATAGGTGCTGTACAAGAGCGTTGTATAAACAATTATCATGTTATCTGTGAGGATAGAGATCCTTGAGAGCCGTTGCTGCGGCATAGGCGCTGTACAATAGCGCAGTATAAACAATTATCATGTTATCTGTGAGGATAAAGATCCTTGAGAGCCGTTGCTGGGGCATAGGCGCTATACAATGCCGTTGTGTCAACAACTATCATATTATCTGTGAGGATAAAGATCCTCCAGAGCCGTTGCTGGGGCATAGGTGCTGTATTATATAGGGCATAGGCACCTACTGCATTATAACTGGTACCACTAAGGGTTAGCCATATATAGGGCAAGGTTTAAAAAGCAGGTGTGAAACCCTGGTATAATTTTTCTATGGTGCCAAGACTGGCTAGTGAGGAAAAAAATTGCGATTTTTTGCTGATTCAGGAATAGTAACTATTATTTCAATTACTCTTAATAGTAAAATTTTATTTTTAAGCCAAATTTGAGGGAATTCTGAGAAATAGCCTAAAACCCCTAAAATATGGTGTTAGACTAAAACAGAAAGTATGCCATTAGAATTACCACGTTCGATACTCGTATATAGGGAAGTTCCCCTTCAGGGAGTAGTCTCCTGTTTATCACTTTCCTGTCAAGGAATATTACTTCTTTGCATAGGTGGCACTGATGTATCTTGGTTGTTCCTTTTCTTTCTCCATTGCAAGCGGGGCACTGGAATGTCATGTAGAGCTATTTAGGGGATTTTTTTTTAATGCTACATCTGCAAGTTTTGTAATTAGCAAATATAATGTTAAAATGAAATCTATTTTATGACAAAACTGCTTCTTTGTATACCCGATCAGGAATGATGTCATAACCTTTTGGTTTCAATCATATGTGATGTCATAGTAAAGTTGCATAATAAGATCACTCGTGATGACATCATTAAACATATAAAACGTCAACTAATCCACTCAACTTAACAGTTAAAGTTTGTAAATATAGAGCTAAAGATAAAATGAAATTTGTTATGTTTGTACTATTTGTACTTATTTTTGTTTGTACTCTTTGTGCAACGCCTCTACTTGGCAACAACGATGGTAAAGAAGAATCAGATGAGTCAGGGATGCTACCTTACATTTTATTATCGCCAATACTATTAATAATTGTGATGTCAATTGGCACTGGTGTTGCTCTTCTCCGACTAGCGAAAAAAATTAACGCCCTTCAGAGCCAACTTGAACTCTCCGTGAAAGACATTAAAGTTCTGAATAACGAAAAAGCTTCAATCAAAAAGAAGAAAATTTCACTTCAGGAAAAATTGTGTCAAGATGCTATAACTTACTTAGCCTGCTGTAATTCACTTAAAAGCAAACGAGAGAAATTAACAGCTGAAAAGGACGCTTTCCAAAAGCAATTGACTGATTATAAAATTAGATATCAGACGATGGAAATCGAACTAGCAAACGCTTTGGAAAAAGTAGCTCAACTTGAAGCTGCTGAGACCGAGTGCTCACAGCCTACTAAAAAATACAATCTTCAGGTCACAGTCCAATCTTTTGAAAATGAAAAATTCAAAGAAGAATCTAGCCCTAATGATGAAAAGTTGAAAAGCTTGCCCCTTAAAGCCCCATTAAGTAAACTCAAGCCGATCAGAGGTTCTGTGCCTGCTGGTCAAATGTATGCTCTGCTTGATGCAAAGAAAATCAGAACAGAAATAAATATTACAAAAGAAGAGTGTGATGCTCTGAAAAAGCAGTTACCTGAAATGGAAAACTCAAACTCTGCGTTGCAAAGAGTAAATGAAGAATCGCAACAGAGATGTGACAGTCTTGAGAGCCGCTTCGCCAGTGAGCATGCAGAAGAAAAGCTGACGATGTATAAAGGTGCAACTGACTCTATAATCAAAACCCTTGATCAGCGGCTGGACCCCGCTAGGACAAATGAGGTAACACTCAACCGAACCATCAAAGATTTACAGAATCAACTTCAAGACCGCCACCAAAAGAATAGACGACTGATGGTGCAAAATCAGGAATTGCACAAAGAGTGTGCAGCTTTAAGAAAAAAATTTAATGAGATGGCTTCCCAAATGAGACACGCTAACTCTCTAGTCCCTGACCTTAATGTACTTAATTTTGTTTATTTTCACTTACTGCCGTACTCTGGCCGTCCTTTGGCCCCTGCATTTAATTTACCTTACTGTGACGACCGAGGACCTGCAAATTCCATGAGAGCCTTCTCGCCTCAGAGTCACCCACGACGCCAGCAGGAAGAAGCATCACCCAGCAGCAGGCAGACACATCATTTAACACTGAAATAGCTTTAGTGTCTATTAGATTTTTAGTTTAGAGTTTTAGTTTATAGTATTAATTTAGATTTTTAGTTTAGAGTTTTAATTTAGAGTTTTAGTTTAGTTTTAGTTTAGCGTTCTAGTTTAGAGTTTTAATTTAAAGTTTTAGTTCAGGTTTTTAGTTTAGTCTTAGTTTATAGCATTAGTTTAGAATTTTAGTTTAGAGTTTTAAATTAGAGTTTTAGTTTAGAGTTTTATTTTGAAGTTAGAGTTTTAGTTAAGAGTTTTAGTTTAGAGTTTTAATTAGAGTTTTAATTAGAATTTTAGTTTTGATTTTTAGTTTAGAGTTTTAGTTTAGAATTTTAGTTTAGAGTTTTAGCTTAGAGTTTTAGTGTAGAGTTTTTATCCAGATTCTCACTGTAGAATTTTATTTCAGAGTTTTAGCTTAGGGTCTTAGTTTAGGATTTTTAGATTAGAGTTTTATTTAATAGTTTTAGTTTAGAGTTTTAGATTAGAGTTTTAGTTTAGAGTTCTAGTGATTTAGACTACTCTGCGGATGCGGTGCTTAAGCTAAAAGTTCATAAGAGCTTATTCAGTTTCAAGTTCTTGACAGTTACACAAAAAAAGATTTGTTCAGCTATTTCAGTCTAGGGACGAAAATTTGTCACTGATTCATGTCCAGGGTTCACCATTCAAGAAGAAAGACTTTGAAAACTGCCCCTTTGCATTGTGAAAATAGGTTTTGTGTTTTCATTAGCGAAAATACGAATACATTCTAGAATTGTTGAACTAAATTGTGCTTTAATTTGTATTTTCATTTGTAACAATAGAATTTAGTCAAGAATTCTTGGATTTAATTTCGATTTGTCATGTTTTGCCTTAATTGACACTTATATTCAGAGTATTTTGGTTTTTCAAACTCGTTAACAAAAATATTTACTAAGACCTACTATTTACTGTGTAATATTAATAGCTGATTTGGTAAAAGCTGATGGGCACTTTTACATCATTGTATTACGAAGCAAGTCAATCGGGGTGTCATCCATCCCAGCTGTCCGTATCGTTTTCGTCTTTGGTAGACTTATTTGGAGGTCATTCATAAGTCCTCTGCTCGCTACTTCATTAATCATGACCTGGGCATCTGTAACAGACTCAGCAAGTATATCCATATCATCAGCGTTATAAAGATCCGTGACAGAGAAGGACGGGCTCACTTTCACACCTTTTTACTTGTCGAGGGCCACGAGAATCCAATCGATGAAGAAGTTGAATGAGGTCGGTGACAGAATGCATCCTTGACATGCCTCCTCCACAATCAGGACCAGATCCGAAAGCTCACTATTAACTCTAACTTGGGCCTTGGTTCTATCGTAGTATGCCTTCAACAGTCTGATTATCTTCTCAGCGACTCCGTCCTCTAATTGCGACCCATACTGGCGTCCTAATGGACTAGTCAAAAGCCATGATGAAATCGATGAAGATTTGGATTGTGTCCTGCTGGCGTTTGAAGCGATGTTATAGGACCTGTCGTAAGCTAAATATCTGGTCACTGCAGCCCATGCCTGGTCAAAATCCTGCTTGGTTGGGTCGCGTTCGGGAATTTATAGTGTCTCGGAAATTATTTAGAAGTATAATTGCGAACATCTTTGCAGCAATCGGGATGAGGGATATGCCTAGGTAGTTTTTACATTCCATTTGATCTTCTTTTTTGAAGATAGGGACAATCATCGATGAGTTCCACTCATGGGGAATGTATTCACTGCCCCATATATCCGTAAAAGTTCATGGAGCTCATCTGTAGCCGACTCAGGCAGAGCTTTCAGCAGCTCAGTAGGGATGCTATCTGTTGGTACCTTTGGCCCTATTTATCAGGAAATGCCCTGTTTGTAAATTTAACTTATTCTATCTTCAATTGTAATGTTAAACCTTCAGCCAAGCTGTTACTAAGTGACGTCACAAAAGATTTCGCTATAAGCCTGAAAAATACAGACCGACGATAACTCATACAGCTTAAATTTACAGTCCGAGCTCCAAAGGATACTGGGAAATTTTAATTTGACTCGGCCATTCAAAAGGAGGTCCAGAGCATAAAGCGTCTCAAAGTGTATTTGTTAATTGTAAGAGTTTTTGAGTTTCAGTTCATGTACAGAGTTAAGTTAATTTAGCTTAAAGCTTACCACTTTAATTTCAGAACTGTTTCAATACAGAGTAATGATGTAAGTGTGACTTTTATTGCAAGGCTTAAACAAAGTAAAAGTGTCACTTTGTCATTAGGCATGTATGCTAGAACATACTACATTGATTTTGAAAAGCACCTTTTTTGTGTCTTCATTAAAAAAAAAACAAAAAAAACAGCAAAACTGTTGTATCCCTTTGTTTTCATGAATTGGTACCCCTGGAAACTCTTAAAATTATTAACAAGGGAATCTACCTAGCTGGGCAACAAACAACCATTGGAGCCTTTCCCATGCCCATTACATTGCTTTTTCATCTCAATACATCCTTAGTTTCAATGAAACTTTAAAGGAAAAGAGGAGGGAAAGGCCAGATACTAAAACTAAAACGTATAACTATGCTTGACAAAAACTTGGGTATTGTAATTTTGATAATTTCAAACATTGAATTAGTCCTTCTTTTGGGAAATGTTTCTTTGTAATTTGCTCTTTAGCTTATGTTGCTGCTGCCCAGGGTGCTTGCCACCCTAGATCCTGTCCTGAGCACTGATGATAGGGGATTTGATTTGCTAAATAATGAACTTTCTTAGGTGATGGATAAAGATACACCAAAAGAACATGAGGTAATAGAGCAGTTTGATAGCTCAGCAAAAATCTCAAGAGCTGCATATGAACAGTTAGACCCTTTGTCAAGACTGCTTGCAACACCTAGACATGAAAGTGAAGCAGCAGCCAGCTTTAAGTTAGATGAATTTGTGTTTTTGCCACCTCGACCAAAGAAACCCAAGAAAGAAAAGGCAGACGGGGAGTCAAGCTCCACTTTAGGGCAGGGAGACCCAGCTGAACTACAAAAAATGAAAACAAAGAGGAAACTTGAAGAAGAAGAAAGAGAAAAAATGCAGTAAGTTTAAAATAATTAATTTTAGTGTACAGTGTTGCAACTTTATGCTAGTATTAGATCATTTGATTAAATGATAACTTGAATAATGATTACTCACTACTTCTTTGGTGTTTTGCAGCCTAGTAACCAATCTGATTTTGCATTAAACAGTTTTCTATTGAATGTTGTGTTTCAGATATTCTTAGCAAAAAGCTTACTAATCAGTCAATGTATTGTTTGGTTTCAATAATTAACATCCACCAATTTTTTTTAACTAAGCAACATTGAAGGAAGATTTTCCCCTAGTCTGCTTGATAGACATTCCCTACCTGTTGGGAAAACTTTTCAACTAAATTTATTGCTTTGAAGAATTTTTTGCTAGAATTCTGGTGATTCTTTGTCAAGGAGAGCTTATTTTTACTGCAAAATATTCTCATGATAAAATTGTAATAGAAATAGATTCAGATTGAAATAACACTAATTATTCTAAATATGTTTTCTTGGTTCTAAGTATGTTTGATTCCTCTCTAGGGTATTAGTATCCAACTTCACTGAAGACCAGCTCAACAGATATGAAATGTATAGAAGGTCTGCATTCCCAAAAGCTGCTATTAAAAGGGTAAGTTATTGTCATGTTTATTACAGTTAACCTTCTAGAAATATGTTTATGAATAGAGAGAATCCTATACTCAGCAAGAGATCTTTCCTCGAGGGAAGGAAAGGGAATTGGAGGAGTTCAATCTTTATGGTGCCGGGGGCCAAATAGTTTGGCACAAGCAGAAATCCGTGGCGCGTATAAGTTACGCTGGAATCTGGGGTACCGCAAGATTACTTTGGTGGCATTAGAGGTTTTCTCTAATATCAGGTAGCAACCGTGGTTGCTATATCTGATACCATCTACTCCAGGACTTTTGTGATTTTTAGCAGTTTGATTGCCAGGACTACTTCCTCTCTAGTAGGTGGGCCCGTAGACATTATTTCATTAGAATTGTTTTCTGATGGATTGAGTGAGGCTATGGAGTATTTGTTTTCGCTGCTAGTAATTCCCGGTAACAGCAATTCTGAAAAGTGTGCCCACCACCTTTCGATACGTTTTTCCCTACTTGTAAGCAGTTTCCCGTCTTTCGCTTTAAGCAGAGGGATGGTAGATTGCTTTTTCTTCCCCGTACATTCTCCAAGAATCTGGTAAAGTTTCCTTGTATCATTTTGTGAGGCGACTTTTTCTATCTCATCGGCCATATTTGACCAGTAAGTCTTTCTGTCGGCTCTAGCAGACTTATGGCATTCCTGGCACAACGATTTATATGCAGCGGACTTTCTGCTGGTTATCTCCATCTTCTTTGCAGAGAGTTTTAGTGTTTTCTCATAAATCCATTTTTCGGCTTTTCATTTAACAACTCCGAGGATGTTTGCGGTTTGATCTTAACGTTACTGCTAGTAGCACAGTTTCTACAAATAAATTCACGATTTCAGCAGTTACGGAGAGTCTAAATACTGTTATCAGTTTGGTAACAGAAACTGGATAAGAGCTAGATTCTTTAGAAAATAGGATTAAGAGAATTGAAGATAAAGTGGCAAATTTGGAGACATCACATGCAGGATTTGCAAGGCAGCTGACTGAAAATGATGAGCGAGTGAGGCAACTTGAGCAAGTCAAAGAATCTCTAAAGAATCAAGTAAAAGCAATTGATGATGATTGTATAGCTGGGAGTAAAGAATCAAATAACTTGAGTATGAGATTGGCCAGGCTGGCGTTGCATAAACTGGAAAAGAATATTATTGTATGGAATGTCTCTTGTGAATCTGAACAAAATGCAAAGGAAATCTTCAAAAGTATTCTTACGGAAGGATTCGAAATAGCTCCTGTCCCACCATTCAAGCTAACCGAACTTAGTAAGCAACAGAAATTAATTCGTGTTGAAGTATCAGATAAAAAATCAAAAATTGATATTTTGAAAAATGCTAAGAAATTAAAAGGTAAAGTAGTGTCGTCGTTCCGTGATATTTACCTCAGTGATGATGTCCCAGATGAAGTTCACAAAGCAAGATGTTGATTAAAATAAAAAAAAAAGTGTTTTAAACTGAAAGTAAGGAGCGACATTAAATCTTAAAACGAACAGACTTTCTCACAAATCTTTTTTTTAAACAATAAAAACTTTAGCGTAAAGAGCGAGGCGTTGAGGAGGGCACAGCCCCTTTCATATACGGAATAATTTCTGTTCGTTTTAAGATTTAATGTCGCTCCTTACTTTCAGTTTAAAACACTTTTTTTTTTATTTAAATGCTGCGAAAGCGGGGGGTTTGGGGGCGGCAGCCCCCCCAACTGTGCCTCCAAATCACTGTACGTTTTAAGGTTCGACCTTGTAACTCAGCCTCTTTAACTCTTTAGAAAACGTAATTTTTTTCAAATAATCGATAAACAAGAAGACTAATTTGTATGAGAAAAAGGTAAGTCATCCCTGCGATAAAAATGAGCGAATCCATAAGAGTTAACGTAATGAGCTAGACAGACTCCTGCGAAGGGCTAGACAAGATGACTATAAAATAGAATTTAAAAAAGCATCTGGAAGTCCATCGAAAACATGGAATGTGATAAGAAGCACTTTAGGACAATCATCTGGAGGGATCCCTCAGGAAATATTCCGTAAAGATAGAAGCAGTCTTAAAAATCCAGAGGAAATTTGTGAAGAATTTGCTAACAATTTTTCGACAGTTGGATAGAGAGTGAAAGAGTCAATTATAAGCAAACCAGGCGACCAGGCTTTTCAAAATTACCTTACTAAGGAGATGAAAATCTCTTCAAATCTACTCCCAGTTCAGGAATCTGAGGTTCGAAAAATTGTTAATGGTATGAAAGGTACGGGTACGGTACGGCAGGTACGGCTTCTGGCTCTGATATTGTTTCAATTAGAGTAATAAAAACAATTTGGGAAGTGATTACTCAAACTTTTGTTTCATTAATTAATCAGTGTCTAAAAGACGGAGTGTTTCCGAGCTGTTTTAAATCAGCGAAAATTACACCAATACATTAATAAGGGAATGCTGGTGATGTTGAAAATTATAGACCCATATCAATTTTACCCATTATGTCTAGAATGCTTGAAAAATGCTTTTCGGTCAGAATCTATCAGTACCTGGAAAACCAGAGAATATTTACTCCTACACAATTTGGATTCCGTCAAGATGGCGCTACTGAGCAAGCAAACATATGTTTGACTAGCATTATTAATATGGCGTTAGATAATGAATACAAAGTGGCAACTGTATTTTTAGATATTGTAAAGGCTTTTTATACGGTCAGTTATAATATTCTTTTAATGAAGTGTGAAACTTATGGGATTAGGGGTCCAGCTCTTTCGTTTTTACGTTCTTTTTTGTCTTGTAGAAAACAATATGTTCAAATTGCTAATATGGGTTCTGATGAAAATTATATTGAGTGTGGAGTTCCACAGGGTTCGGAACTTGGACTCTTATTATTTTTGATTTTTGCGAATGATCTTCCACAGTCTGTAAGTAAACTGGAAACAAAAATGAGTGAGATCGTCAAAAAGGATAGCGCGGTTACAATGCCTATGTTTGCTGATGACACTTCTTTAGTGGTGATCGCAAAGTCAGAGAGGTTGCTCCTAGAGAGTGTAAGAGAATCGCTAAATGAAGTTTTAAGATGGCTGAGAGTGAATCAGCTAAAGGTGAACCTCACTAAAATTAATTTTCTCATATTTTCGAGGACATAAAATTGTTATCCATGGATACAGCATATAGCATATGAAGACGGTATGATTGTTCGTCAAAAGGCAGTAAAGTATCTTGGAATTATTATAGATGGAAACTCTCAGTTTCCGATGGAAACTTGGAAACTTGGAAAGATGGAAACTTGGAAACTCTCAGTTTCCGATCCCATTTTGAAACTTTATCCCGGATTTTATCGCGCAATTTGGGGATGATTCGTAAACTTAATTATATGTTTCCAACTAGTATACTCAGGCTTCTCTATTTTTCGTTAATCCATCCCTATATTTTAAATTGTTTATCCTGTGCGAATTATCCAAAACAAGTCTATTAGAGTATTATCAGGAAAATCAGAAAGAGAATCAGTTCGAGAAGTTTAGGGATCTTAGGTTATTGCCAGTGGCGGGTCTTCATCATTTTTATATTTTAGTATTTATGTATAGGTACAATGTGAACCAGCTGCTGGAGTGTTTTAACGGTTGGTTTTACAGCCGATGGAATCTACATAACCAAAATACTAGGGGTAAAAATGGTTATTACACACCACCTCTAATGTCTCCCAGGTCAAGGTTTTCTTTTACTATAGAGGGTATAAATTTATGGAATAATTTTGATAATGATATGAAGAAGATAGAAAATTTTAGTGATTTTAAAGGAAAATTGAAAGAAAAGTTATTAAGTAAGTATGAATTCTAGTTTTGTTTGTTTTGGAGGAGATTTGATTCAATTTAAGTTAAGTTGTAATTGTTTGTTGGTTTGTGTCTGTGACCCCACAGCATGACATGAATATGGTATGTATTTGCTGTCCCTGTAGTATTATTGTTATTTTTTTTATTATTTCTTTTGTTTTCTCTCTTTTTCTTTCTTTCTTTCTTATTATACTGAATTTAAAAGACGTTATATGTACGTCTTTTTTTTTACCTGATTCACCCCACGTCAACCGTTTGGTTTTGGGTAAATCATAATGACTTTTGTATGTACATTTTTTGATAAAGTTAATTAAATATATCAATAAATATCAATATATATATATATATATATATATATATATATATATATATATATATATATATATATATATATATATATATATATATATATATATATATATATATATATATATATATATATATATATATATATGTGTGTGTGTGTGTGTGTGTGTACATATATATCAATATAATTACTAAGACATCTTTCTTTTCTTCTTCTTTTTCGGACAGTCCAACTGAGTGGTAGCAAATCTATTTATTTTTTCACAGTATAAATTTCAAACGACATAAGTCGTTATATATAACAATAAAATGACTCAACTTTTCATTCTTTTTACTGTCATGTCGTTCAATAAAATATAACAATTTAGCGAGTGGTAATAAGAGGAATTAGCATAAAAGTGTAATTGAAAAGAAAAACTACCTGGGGAAGAAAGATTTTTCCCTTTGCAAGTACTCCCAGAGGTTTTTTTGTATTTTCCCAAGGACATCATTCAAACGCTGTATAGATCTTCGAAAATCTTGAATAATATGAACATGCGATGACATTGACGTTTCTGAAACCTTCTTCATAAGCGTCGAAAAATCAGAGCTAAAACATATTTAGAAAATTAAGCCACTGTTTAAGAAATATTTAGAACCGGTAAAAAAAAAAGAAAAAAAAGGCATCTATACCTTGTACTGAATCAAACGCATCACACATTATACCACCTTATCAGGCATCTAAAGGAGTATAAAAAGGATATGTAGTGGCTCAACACCCTATTTTTGGCTTCTCGAAAAAAAACGAACAAAGCGTGCTTTCATTTCTCACCCAGAATACTAACACACTTGTTTCTTCTCCTTTCATTGTTATACATAATTCCAATATCGTTTTAGTCAATCTCAAGTCTATGGAGTCCCAACCATCAAAAAATTCCTTCAAAAACCCAAATACAATTTCAAATAACTAGTCTTCGAAAACCTATTTTGCAGAAAAAGCAACTTTCTTTTCCGTAGGTACTTTTTGTAACTTCTCAGCTGTTCGTTTCTTCCCTTCAGTGTCTCTGTCGCTGACAATAGCTTCAACTTTCTCCCTTATTTCTTGCCATGTCTTTAACTGTATGTTATGTGTTCGTGTTTGAGCCAAACCAGTTCGTGATACTGATTAGATTATTTCCCAACGCCCATGAACTTTTGCTGATAACAAAGGGAGACCAACTTTCTCAAAAAATTTTCTCCAAGTTTAAGCGCATCGCCTATAGCGTCTGGCCACAGCCATAACTGTTCAGAAATTCTTGTTTTGTTACCCAGCAGCAAATAGTTGACGCCTTAGTAGTTTTATTCGTACAAATTTAGTATGACTATGGTGTGAATATTTGATTATTTTGACGCGCTGCTTGAATTCTACCTCAGACTTCTTAGATCTTTACCCGTTGGAAAAATATTTTTCTCAATAACATTCTTGTGAGTTTCATCTCTCCTACATCATAGTGAATTACTTAAAAGCTGTAGTTTCAAGACAAACTTAATTCGGATATTTCTTACGCAGAGGGGGAAGCCAAAAATAAAATGTCAGAGCCATATAACCTTCTACAAGGTTTCTTTGTTGTACAATATTCATTAATGAAGCATTTTGAAATGTCAAATTCATACATCAGGTTGGTACCAAAAAGCGACAGGCAGTGGCATATAATGGTCTAATTTTTTTTTAACTGGGGTTGGGAATGAAGCTATTTTAAACACGGATTCCTGCTCGCAACAGAAAGCTACGAAACCAATTTGAAGGCTTTGCCAAAATCTGCCAAGCCAATCTACGGTGGTTGTAGAAAGTGAGTTTGGTTACTATCATTTCGGTTTTAGAACACAGCTACATACTTCATAGCGATAAAATAAAAGTTCAAAATAGGGATAAAATCCTTTTTAATAGACAGTATATAGAAATTCACGAAAATACCAGATATTTCGGTCACATATACAGTGATCGTCATCAGTAGTAAAACTAAACAAAAACAATTTAAAACAAAAGTATATATACGAAATCAAATAAAACTACATATTGTTTAATTCTCTGATTTTTTTCAAAGCAAAGGCGGAAGCTAGCCTCTTTGACCTTCTTGGATTCGGTTCATTAGCGTTTAATGATATAAAATTTGGAAAGAGGTCAACTACATTGGGTGAAATTATCTACGACATACTTCATAGATACTTGTGCTTACTTATAATAATAATAACAGTATATTTTTAACCTGTTATAAACAGCAGGACAAAAGTGAAGTAATGAATCACAGAAAAAAATGAATAAGAAGTTATCAATTTAATGCTTCTTATCTAATAATAATCTGACGTGTCCTTTCCAAAAGTCTAAAAAGGGTCTTGATTTTGGAGGGCTTGCAAATCCTTAAAAAGGGGGTGTGACTTTTTCCAAGTCATGTTAGTTTAGTATTTAAATTACTAGTGGAGAAACAAAGAAATTTTAAGGCAAGATATAAAACTGCTATATAAATCCTTGTCACTGAATAAGCTGATACGGCTTCTACTGAAGACATATAATTAGAATTAATTTCAAATAAACTGCAATACTTGAATGAAATTTAAATATAATTTTGTTCAATTATGTTCAATAAAAATGATGTGAGAATAGAAGCAATTAAAAAAAGGATGAAATTTAAACAAAACGATGAATCCCCCCCCCCCATGTATGATTTTCAGCAATTGGAATATCTGGATATTTACATTTAATGGGCCAACAAAACACTTGCCATGCCTTCTGATAAAATCCTCAGTAGCACCTGAAAAATACAAGAAAACAACAGAAATAGTAACTCAGCTGGGAGAGGCACGCCGTCATATCTAGTCTCACCAATAGGCTTGATATCTTTCTTAGCAGAGATAGCATGTGACATAATCCTATCCCCTCCCTTAAACCTCTTCATGAATGTGGGTAAATATATTAAACTATGTAAGCAGTTAACCTGATACGGTGGAAACACGATGTTTCAACTGGAAGCAAAGTTTTTATGTCGACATTACTAGTAAACATTCCTTCAAGATAGACCCAACGTCTGTGTACATCATTCCAAACATCAAACAAAGGATTGGCACTGTCAAGTTTGGCTTCCCAAGTAGATGCCTTCTCTTCGAAAACCTAGAAAGAAATGTTTTTGTACATCGTCCAAATATGTATTTCGGAAAACTTTCTAAATCAAACTCTCATGAACAGAGGCGTGGCGAGGCATCATAATCTCAAAGATGTTCAACTCTTTACCTATTTTTTTTTACTAAAAATTCCATCCCCTTCTCTCAAAATATCTTTCTATCCTACATATTAGGAGATACTTTCAGACAAGACAAGGCAAACAAGCTAAATATCGCAATGCTTAAGGCATGACTTAAGCTTTCTTTAAAATATGAAATTCATATGCCGCCAGAACTTCTTTGTATCTTGGGCTGTTCTTCCAACTTCTCATTTTCAGAAAGCGAATCCTTTTCTGTATGGGAAACAGTAACTTCACGATTCCTAACTAAATTATTTGTTTCTGTTGGAGTGTTGGCAACAGAGAAACAGATACTTTAATCTTTATTTTGTCAATATTCTCAAGATGATTTATGAACGATGTTGTTTTTCCAAGTGATTGATGCATGGGCAGTTACAAATGGAAGATTGAAGATCGATTTTTGGAATGGCTTTTGTATTTTCAAGGCTTTTTTTGAAGAAGTATTAAAAAAAAGAGCGTTAAAATTGCAAAAGAAAAAAAAAAATCACATAAATAAATAAATCTTTAGTCTTCTTATAGATACCTCCTCATGCATCAATCACTCTGAAGAACACTATATTTTTGGAGGGGAGTGGCCTGGCAGCTTTACCATGAATTTTTGCTTTATGAATGTAGAAATAACTATTTAAGGCAGTTCTGAGGTTTTAGGTTCAGCTCAATTCAGACATGGGGTGGCTAACCTTTTCTGATTACCTGAATTTATTCACACTAATGCAAATTCAAGGTCATACTCAATCATTTGCCTCTCTGGACCATTTATTTTTTGTTATTCAAGACTACCCTTGACTTTGTTTCTTCTATTTCATTTTCTTTTTCTGTTATACAGACGCTACGATCTTTCACCGCCAGACAGCAGAGCAGGTTTGCTGACCTTAATCCGCTAGACAATTAAGAAAACACAAAAAAAAAGGATAAAAATCCTCCTGAGCCATTACTAGCTAATAGGGCGTCGAATCGACGTTTCAGCACCTGGGTCTTTTTTACAGGGACAAGTCGCAAGCTTGTCACCCAACCTTGCTGCCGCGGGGTCAAATCTCGGGTCTCCTATTGCCAAGCAGAGCATTAATCCACTGTGCTACAACAAGAGTAAAAACACAAGCGCTCGGTAATATTAAAAAAAAAACAACAACAAAACACACAAAAAAACAAAAAAAAAACGGAAAATAAAGGTTAAGAAAAAAACATAGCAGAAACAGGTCCGGCAAAAAAGCTAGTCTGTTTCTGTTCTGTTGTGTTTTTTTTTTTTTTTTGAAAACAGAAACAGGTTAGATAAAAACAGAAACAGTTCGAAGGCTTAACTGGAACACCACTTTCACAACAAGCACGCACATAGTTTGTTTTGTTTGGGTTCGCCTTCCTTCGCAACATCTACTCAAAGTGATAACCTTTTTTGGAGACACAACAGACCCCATATCCCAAAAAAAGGGGTATGTCAAAAATACCCATTTCGTGGTTTCCAGCGGTTGCTGCAAAATAGTGAAGGATGAAACTTAGCTCACAATACCCAAATTTAATTATTTTGAAAACAAATCGGATCGAAATAAGAAATACTTCATCACCATAGCCGAAAAACCCTGTAAAGAAACTTACAGATTCCTGGGTTAAACTACAAGCAAAATAATGTTTTTATGCCTTGGCAACAATGTTGTGTCCTCTTTTTTCTCTTTTTCCACGCTGCTGGCGGGGCACTTGAACATCATAGATGTGCTACTATATACACAGTGCCTTTTGTAATTACCAAAACACAATATGTAGAATTTCTTAATAGTTTTTTATTATAATCAACAACGAGCAACTTGCAAAATCTACCAATCTTATCACATCTGCTATAAAGGGAGTGGGAGTGGTAACAACCCTGGAGGCAGTATTTATTTGACGTTTTGACTGCTTTGAACAAGACCCCTATCTCAAAAGTTTGATCGGATGACACTGGGGGGGGGGAATGGCATTGGAAGGAGACTGGTTGCTCTGCGGTTGCTAAACAAAGGGAACTATAATTTATAATATCCAATCAAACGAACCCAATCCGAAATTTATATGACTAGCCTTTCCATATGAAGGCGCTCTGGAAAAAATACATAGCAAGAAGAATAGACTAAATTAATACGGTGCCACTGTTTCCTACAGACAGCGCTAAAGTGTTGTCTCTGGTTCATCGTATATAAGAAGTTGGCGTAAAAACTTCAGAAGGGGTTCACTCGATTGAAAATTAAAAGTTAAAGTGCTCTATTTACGAGTCAAAATGGATTGGGAGGTAAACATTAGACTTTCCAATGAATGGAATAGCTATGAGTGTTTTTGTTAATTAATTAAAAAAAAACTTTTTCCAAAAATTAAGCTTTTCAAAGAAAAATAAAGAACTTCATTAAACCAAGAATTAGCAAAAATAAAATCGAATAATCTGCCAAGCTTGAAACTACCAAAAATCAGCATCGATAAATAAATGGAACCTAAAACGGAAAAAAATTACGAAAAATACCTTAGCCGACTTCGAAACGAGCCGAAATTAACATAGGATTTGCGCAAAACCCCTATGCCTTCCCAAGGTCAGAACAAAGTTAGCACTTTACTGAAAAAATATATAAATGTTTTTACTTTTATAACTTTTATTAATCAAATAATTTTAACATTTTGATTACTAAATATCAGTATATGTATATTAAACTGACAATGCACATTCATTTGTATTTTTTCAGTAAAGTGCAAATTTTGTTCTGGCCTTGGGAAGGCATAGGGGTTTTGCGCCCAACTTATTGTAATTTCTGTTCGTTTTGGGTTTCATTTATTTATCGATGCTTATTTGTGGCGCTATTTGTTTCACGCTTGGTAGATTAACTGATTTTATTTTTGATCATTTTTTGTTTAATGGAGTTCTATACTTTTATTTGAAAAACTTATTTTGAGAAAAAAGTTTTTCTAATTAATTTCTGTTTGTTTTATATTGACATAATCTTATCAGAGAAAAAGAAAATAATACTTTAAATCTTTTCGTTTTTTAAGACTTCATAGTTTGGCCTGCTATTTGTATGCTGGAGAAAAATTTTCAGCCGTTTTTAACAACGTACACCCTATTAAAAATCTGGACACAAATAGTATTGTTTAATTTAGTTTCATACCTCTTCTAGTTGACCTGAAATGGAAAACTTGATACCATTCGCAAAAAAATCTGTCTACTTTCTTTGATAGCTGGGATACACTTACGCTATTTTTATTTGGTTAATTTTTATGTGCAGAATTGGGAGGATTGGCGTGGGAGGGTGGTAGTGGAAGGGGGATTAGTTGCCCTCAAATCACTTTCGACTATTAAAATGTGCATCAGCCCTTTCTATTTTCAATCGAATGAGCCCTTTTTGAAGTTCCCACGGCAACTCCTTCGATACGAAGTGCCCTGGTCAAAACAACAAAAAATAATACATTATACCCACTTCGATCTTTACTATAATTAATCAAAAAAACTATCCGAAAAATATTTTTTTAAGTGAAAATCTAATACCATTTCAAAATTAAGCTCAGGGGATACAAATACATTTTAAAATTCAAACTTAACATAACAAGAAAATTCTATCAACTAACGCCTAAAGTTAATAACAAATAAAAATCATATAAACAATACAAGCAAAAAACGTACAATAAGTAATAATCACTATGAATAATCGGATCTAAAAGCGAGTAATGCTTAGATTGAATATGGATCCGCCACTGCCTTGCACTCTCTGTTTCTTTCCTTGTTAGGGAGGAGAGCAGATGCCTAATAGGTGTGTGTTAATACCAAAACATTCTAACTCTCATTGGGCCTTCAGGTATAAACAGAATTAGTTCAACGGAAGGGGTAGGGAAAAAGGGCGTGGGGGGGGGGGGGGTTATTTGCCCTTCGATCAATTTTGACTCTTAAGAGCTGGACTAAAACTTCCAATTTCCAATCAAATAAGCCCTCTCTGAACTTTATACGAGAATCCCTTCTTGCCCCGGACCCTGGGGGGTTTTGTCGACGCCAGAGTTTTGTTACTTAACCTTTCAACTATTTTTAACAAAATGGTATTTTTAACCCTTGCATATAAAGCAGCTCCGGGGGGGAAATAATAAAAAATATTGAAGCTATATAAGATTTATACATTTATTTATGTTTGCACCGGTTATCTTTATGGTTGTAAGATAGTTAATTTTAATTTCTGTTCGATCGGGGTTTTAGGCTTCTTAAGTGAGGCGATACCCAAACTCTTGTTTGTAGTTATTTTATTCGATTCAAACTACGTTTAATAAAATGGCTGTCTCAAAAGTTTTATTGGATGTGCTTGGGGAAAAGGTGGACGTGAGAGGGGGGTTAGTTGCCCTCAAATCACTTTGGACTGTTAAAAGGGCACTAGCCCTTTGAATTTCCAATCGAATGAGCCTTTTTTGACGTTTCTACAACACCACCTTCTATAAAAACCTTATATGCCCCCAGGGTATAACTTAAAACCCTTGCGTTGAGGGTTGTGGGGGAGTGTCCTCCTCAAAAACATATTTTCTATCTAAAAGCAACTACGTGGAACAAAATGGCTATCTCAAAATTTTGATTGGATGTGTTTGGGGGAATGATGGGCGTGGGGGGGCTATTTGCCCTCCAATCTCTTTCGACTATTAAAAAGGACACTAGCCCTTTGAATTTCCAATCGAATGAGACTTTTTTGAAGTTTCTACGACAACGCCTTCTATAAAAACCTTATATGCCCCCAGGGCATAACTTAAAACCCTTACCCTGAGGGTTGTGGGGGAGTGTCCTCCTCAAAAAAATATTTTCTACTTGGAAATTAACTACGCTGAACAAAATGGCTATCTCAAAATATTTATTGGATGTGTTTGGGGGAATGATGGGAGTGGGGGGTGGGGCTAGTGGCCCTCCAATCATCTTTGACTATTAAAAAGGGCTCTAGCCCGTTTAATTTCCAATCGAATGAGCCTGTTTTGAAGTTTCTACGACAACACCTTCTATAAAAACTTTATATGCCCTGAGAGTAGAAATTAAAACCCTTTCCCTGAGGGTTGGGGGGGGAGTATTCTCCTCAAAAACATATCTTCTATTTTGAAATCATATACGCTGAACAATATGGCTATCTCAAAATTTTTATTGGATGTGTTTGGGGAAATGATGGGCGAGGGGGGGGGTAGTTGCCCTTCAATCACATTCGACTATTAAAAAGGGCAGTAGCCATTTGAATTTCCAATCGAATGAGACTTTTTTGAAGTTTCTACGACAACGCCTTCTATAAAAACCTTATTTACCCCCAGGGCATAACTTAAAACTCTTGCCCTGACGGTTGTGGGGGAGTGTCCCTCTCAAAAATATATTTTCTATCTGGAAATCAACTACGCTGAACAAAATGGCTATCTCAAAATTTTGATTGGGGGTTAGTTGCCCTCCAATCATTTTCGACTATTAAAAAGGGCACTAGAACTCTCGATTTCCAATTGAATGAGCCCCCTTTGGAGTTTCTAAGACGACCCCTTCCATATGAAGTGCCTCGGGGAAAAAATAATAATAATAATAATAAAACATTGAAGCCGTATGGCCTTCACTATAGGCAGCGCTACAGCGTTGCCTCTGAAAAAATGTCAAGCCTTCCAATCACTTTCGACTATTAAAAAGGACACAAGGCCTTTCCATTTCCAATTGAATGAGCCCTTTTTGAAACGACAACGCTTTCTATAAACACCTTATATACCCCCAGGGCATAAATTACAACCCTTACCCTAAGGTCTGTCAGGGTGGTTGTCATCCTCTAAAACCAAATTTCCAGAACTACCAACTACGTTAAACAACATGGCTATCTCAAAATTTTGATTGGATGTGTTTGGGGAAATGGTGGGCGTCCGAGGGGCAGTAGTCGCTCTCCAATCACTTTTAACTATTAAAAATGGCCCTAGCCCTTTCAATTGCGAATCTAATGAGCCCTTTTTAAGTTTATACGACAAAACTTTCAATAAAAGTCTTATATGCCCCCAGGGCAGAACCTACAACCTTTGCCCTTGGGGCTCTGGGGAATTTGTCATCCTTATATACATAATTTATAGAACTTTCAACTACGGTGAACAAAATGACTATCTGAAAATTTTACTTGGATGTGTTTGGAGGAATGGTGCGCGCAAGAGAGGGGTTAATTACTCTCCACTCACTTTCGACTATTAAAAAGGGCAATTTCAATTTCCAATCAAATGAGCCCTTTTTGAAGTTTCTATAACAACTTTCTATATAAACTTTATATGCCCCCAGGGCATAACTTAAAACCCTTGCACTGAGGGCTCTGAGGGGGTTATCATCCTAAAATAGCCTAGTTTCAAGAACTTTCAACTACGTTGAACAAAATGGATATCTCCGAATTTTGATTGGATGTGTTTGGGAAAATAGAGGGCGTGAGAGGGGCGTTAGTCGCTCTCCAATCACTTTCAACTATTAATAAAAAAGACACTAACTCTTTCAATTTCCAATTGAATGAGCCTTTTTGAAGTTTCTTCGCTTTCAATAAAAACCTTATACGCCCCCTGTGCATAACTTACAACCCTTGCCCTGACGGCTGAGTGGGGGGGGAGAGGTTTTCATCCTTAAAGATCTAATTTCCAAAACTTTCAACTACGTTGAATAACATGGCCATCTAAAATATTGATTGGATGTGTTTCGGGAAAAAATAGGAATGAGAGGGGGGTTAGTCGCCTTCCAATCACTTTCGACTATTAAAAAAGGCACTAGCCCTTTGAATTTCCAATCGAATGAGCCCTTTTTCAAGTTTCTAAGACAAAGCTTTCAATATAAACCTTATATAACCCCAGGGCATAACTTATAACCCTTGCCCTGAAGACTGTGGGGGGGGAGTGTCCTGCTTAAAGGTATAGTTTCCTGAACTTTGACATGCGTGAAACAAAATGGCTATCTCAAAATCTTTATTGGATGTGTTTGGGGAAATAGTGGGCGTGAAAGAGGTGTTAGTTGCTTTCCAATCACTTTCGACTATTAAAAATGGCACTAGCCATTTCAATTTACAATCGAATGAACCCTCTTTGAAGTTTCTACGACAACGCGTTATATTAAAACCTTATATGTCCCCCTGGGCATAATTTACAACCCTTGCCCTGAGGGCTGTGGGGGGAGGGTTGTCATCCTCAAAGACCTAATTTTCAGAACTTAAAACTACGTTGAATAAAACGGCTATCTAAAAGTTTTGATTAGATGTGTTTGGGGAAAAGGTGGGCGTGAAAGGCGGGTTAGGTGCCCTCTAATCATTTTCGACTATTTAAAAGGGCACTAGCCCTTTGAATTTCCAATCGAATGAGCCTGTTTAAAGTTTATACGACAACACCTTCTTTAAAAAACCTTATATGCCCCCAGGGCATAACTTCCAACCCTTGCCCTATGGGAGACTGTCCTTAAAAACATAATTTCTATCTGGAAATCAACTACACTGAACAAAATGGCTATCTCGAAATTTTGATTGGATGTGTTTCGGGAAATGGTGGGCGTGGAATGGGTGTTAGTCAACTTCAAATCACTGTCGACTATTGAAAAAGGCACAATCCACCCCAATTTACAATTGAATGAGCGCTTTACGAAGTTTCTACGACAACTTCTTCGATACGAAGTGCCCTGCTCTAAAGGAAAAAATTAATAAATAAAACATTGTGCCAACATCGTTCTTATATAACCCCAAGGCATAACTTAAAACCCTTGCACTGAGGACTGTAGGGGAGTGTCCTCCTCTTCACTTAGTCCCCGTTTCTTGTCTCGTTCTCGAGTGTCCTCGTTCTTTACTTAGGCTCGCGCTGCCTAATATTTATGCAACAACTTTGTATATAAACCTTATATGCCCCCAGGACATAACTTACAACCCTTGCACTGAGAGCTCTGAAGGGGTTATCATCCTAAAAGACCTAATTTCCAGAACGTTCTACTACGTTGAACAAAATGGATATCTCAAAATTTTGATTGGATGTGTTTTGAGAGGGGCGTTAGTCACTATCCAATCACTTTCAACTATTAAAAAAGGCACTAACCCCTTGGATTTTCAATTGAATGAGCTCTTTTGAAGTTTCTATGACAGCACTGTCAATAAAAACTTTATATGCCCCAGGGCATAACTTACAACCCTGCACTGAGGGCTCTGAGGGTGTTATCATCCTAAAAGACCAACTTTCCAGGACTTTAAACTACGTTGAACAAAACGGATATCTCAAAACTTTAATTCGATGTGTTTGGAAAAATGGTGGGCGTGAGAGTGGCGTTAGTCGTTATCCGATCACTTTCAACTTACAACCCATTCCAATCACTTTCATCATACAAGCCCTTTCAATTTCCAATTGAATGAGCCCTTTTGAAGTTTCTACGACAAAGCTTTCAATAAAAACTTTATATGCCCCCAGGGCATAACTTACAACCCATATCCTGAGGGCTGTATGGTTGTCATCCTGAAAGACCAAATTTCCAAAACTTTCAACTACGTTGAATACAATGGCTATCTAAAAATTTTGATTGGATGTGTTTGGGGAAGTGGTGGGCGTGAGAGGGGGGTTAGTTGCCCTCAAATCACTTTCGACTATTAAAAAGGGTAATGGCCCTTTGAATTTCAAATCGAATGAGCCCTTTTTAAAGTTTCTACGACAAAGATTTCAATAAAAACCTTATATGCCCCGAGTGTATAACTTATATTCCTTGCCCTGAGGGTTGTGGGGGAGTGTTCTCCTCAAAAACAAATATTCTTTCTGGAAACCAACTACGCTGAACAATATGGATACCTCAAAATTTCTATTGGATGTGTTGGGGGGAAGGATGGGTGGGGGGGGCTAGTTGCCTTCCAATCACTTTTGACTATTAAAAAGGGCACTAGCCCTTTGAATTTCCAATCGAATGAGTTTTTTTTTTAAGTTTCTACGACAAAGCCTTCTTTAAAAACCTTATATGCCCCCAGGGAATAACTTAAAATCCTTGCCCTGAGGGCTGTGGGGGAGTGTTCTCCTCAAAAATATATTTTCTATTTGGAAATCAACTAGGCTGAATAGAATGACTATCTCAAAATTTTGATTGGATGTGTTTGGGGAAATGATAGGCGTGGGGGGGGGGGCTAGTTGCTCTCAAATCACTTTCGACTATTAAAAAGGGTAATTGTCCTTTGAATTTCAAATCGAATGAGCCATTTTTCAAGTTTCTACGACAAAGATTTCAATAAAAACCTTATATGCCCCAAGGGCATAACTTATAACCCTTGCCCTGAGGGTTGTGGGGGAGTGTCCTCCTCAAAAATATGTTTTCTATCTGGAAATTAACTACGTTGAAAAAAATGGATATCTCAAATTTTTTTTTGGTTTTGTTTGGGGTAATTTTGGGGGTGGGGGGGGGGGGGCTAGTTGCCCTCCAATCACTTTCGACTATTAGAAAGGGCACTAGCCCCTAGAATTTCCAATCGAATGAGTTTTTTTTGAAGTTTCTACGACAATGCCTTCTTTAAAAACCTTATATGCCCCCAGGGAATAACTTAAAACCCTTGCCCTAAGGGCTGTGGGGGAGTGTTCTCCTCAAAAAGATATTTTCTATTAGGAAATCAACTAGGCTGAATAGAATGACTATCTCAAAATTTTGATTGTATGTGTTTGGGGAAATGATAGGCGTGGGGGGGGGGGCTAGTTGCTCTCCAATCACTTTCGACTATTAAAAAGGCCACTAGCTCTTTGAATTTCCAATCGAATGAGCATTTTTTGAAGTTTCCGCCTTCTATAAAAATCTTATATGCCCTCAGGGCATAACTTAAAACTCTTGCCCTGAGGGTTGTGGGGGATTGTCCTACTCAAAAAACATATTTTCTATCTGGAAATCAACTACTCTGAACAAATTGGCTATCTCAAAGTTTTGATTGGATGTGTTTAAGGGAATGATGGGCGTGGGCGGGGGGGGGGGGGGGCTAGTTGCCCTCTAATCACTTTAGACTATTAAAAAGGATACTAGCCCTTTGAATTTCCTATCGAATGAGCCTGTTTTGAAGTTTCTACGATAAAGATATTTTCTATTTGGAAATCAACTACGCTGAATAGAATGACTATCTCAAAATTTGGATTGGATGTGTTTGGGGAAATGATAAGCGTGGGGGGGGGGGGCTAGTTGCTCTACAATCACTTTCGACTATTAAAAAGGCCATTAGCTCTTTGAATTTCCAATAGAATGAGCATTTTTTGAAGTTTCCGCCTTCTATAAAAACCTTATATGCCCCCAGGGCATAACTTAAAACCCTTGCCCTGACGGTTGTGGGGGAGTGTCCTCCTTGAAAACATATTTTCTATCTGGAAATCAACTACGCTGAACAAAGTGGCTATCTCACAGTTTTGATTGGACGTGTTTGGGGGAATGAGGGGCGGGGGGGGGGGCTAGTTGCCCTCTAATCACTTTCGACTACTAAAAAGGGTACTAGCCCTTTGAGTTTCCAATCAAATGAACCTGCTTTGAAGTTTTTACGATAACACCCTCTATAAAAACCTTACATGCCCCCAGGGCATAACTTAAAACCCTTGCCCTGAGGGTTGTGGGGGAGTGTCCTCCTCAAAAACATATTTCCTATCTGGAAATCAACTACGCTGAACAAAATGCTATCTCAAAATTTGGATTGGATGTGTTTGGGGGAATGATAGGCGTGGGGGGGGGGGGCTAGTTGCCCTCCATTCCAATTGAATGAGCCCTTTTCGAAGTTTCTACGACAACTCCTTCGATACGAAGGGCCCGGGTATGGAGAATAAAACACATTGTGCCCATCGTTCTTTACTTAGGCAGCGCTAACGCGCTGCCTATAAAATTGACATTGCATGTTGAGTGAGAAATTGATCAAAACTAAAATACACTATGTGTATCTAAGGTTGTCAAAAGGGTGTATCTGCGATACCTAAGGAAAAAATGAAACTTGAGGCAATGAGAAGGGGAGATACTAGATTAATACTTGTCAATGTTCAAGATCAAAACATAAGGGGGGCTTTATATTAGCTTCCATTAGCCAATAGAACGTTTAGAGAAGAAATGAAAAGATACAAACTATTCTTTGTTTAACCTATGAAAAAGACCACGTCAATAAAAAATAACCAGAAATCAATCTAAAGAACTTTTTCTAAAAAACATGATGGTGATTTTTCTTCTTTTTTAATCATAGACAGCGCAATAGCGTTGCCTAAGTAAAGAGTGATGTGGGCACAATGTATAATTTTTTTTTAGACCAGGGCACTTCGTATCAAAAAAAGTTGTCGTAGAAACTTCAAAAGGGGCTCATTCGATTGTAAATTCAAAGGGATAGGAGGTCAGTAATAATCGAAAGTGATGGGAGGGCAACTAACCCCACTCCTACGCCCACCCTTTCCCCAAACACCATCAATCAAAATTTCGAGATAGCCATTTTGTTCAACGTAGTTCAAAGATCCGGACATTATGTCTTTGAGGTTGACAAGCGCCCCACCCAGAGCCCTTAGATTAAGGGTTGTAAGTTATGCCCTGGGTGCATTTTAGGTTTATATAGAAAGGGTGATCGTGTAAACTTCGAAGAGGGCTCAATGGATTGCTCCTCGTTTTTTCCCGAAATGCATCTGATTTAAATTTTGAGATGGCCATTTATTGTCGAAGATACTTTGAAAACAGCTCATTCGATTGGAGATTGAAAGGGCCAGTATTCTTTTTACTAGTAGAAAGTGATTGGAGGACAACTAATCACCCTCCCTCGCCCACCATCTCCCCAAACGCAGCCAATCAAAATTTTCAGATAGCCATTTGTTGAACGTAATTGAAAAGACTGGAAATTATGTCTTCGAGGATGTCAGTCCCCTATACAGCCCTCAGGGCAAGGTAAGTTAAGCTCTGGGTGCATACAAGGTGTATACAGAAAGAGTTGTCGTAAATACTTCAGAGGAGGCTTGCTGGATTCGTAATCAGAAGTTCTAGTGCCCTTTTTAAGATTCAGAGTGATCAGGGGGGGATAAACCCCACCTCCACAACCTCGTATTTTCCCGTAATGCATCTGATAAAAATTTTGTGATGGTCATTTGTTGTCGTAGAAACTTAGAAAGAGGCTCATTCAATTGGAAATTGAAAGGGTTAGTGCCCTTTTTATTAGTCAAAAGTGATTGGAGGGCAAAAAGATAGCCATTTTTTTCAGTATAGCAGAAATGTCCAGTAACTATGTCTTTGGAGATATTAGGTATGTCAACCCCCCACAATTATGTAATTGTCCCATTATGATTTAAAACTAAATGTTGCTTTAAAAATCAATCAAAAGGTATTATGTTAAATGGTTGCCAATAAGACACCTCAGCAATATATCGGGAACAACTGGGGGTATTAAGTTGAAATTTTGGGGATATTACTAGTACTACTTCTGTTCTTACAATTTAAATAAATCAAAAGAGTGTAGGTGTATCCAGGTTGTCAAAGAGCATAGAGAATCTTTTGGGAATGAAATTAAGTTTTACTTTCCAGGTCAATTTCAGAAGCTATAAAATTAAATTAAAAAATACTGTGTGGGTTAGGAATAAAAATTGTTAAAACGTTTCTCCAGCATAGAAAGAACAACCCATGCCACAGATTCTTATGGAAGAAAACTGAAAAGATATACAATATTTTTTTTTTTTTTTCATGAAAAAGACTATGTCAATGAAAAACGAACAGAAATTAATTTAAAAAACTTTTCCACAAGACAAGTTTTTCAAAGAAAAGTAAAGAACTCCAGTAAGGCAAGAATGAGCAAAAATAATGTCAAGTAATCTTCCAAGCTTAAAACTACCCCAAATAAATAAATGAAACAGATTTTATAAAACCTAACCGAGTCAAACTCAAAGCAAACATTAACATGAGTATGGCTGATAATCCCCATGCCTTCTCAAGATCAGAACACAATTTGCGCTTTACTGAAAATAAAATACGTTTGAAGTATTTTCATCTTTCTTACTTTCATAAATGAAAAATCATCAAAACCTTAACAAAGAAATGTCAGTATATGTCAATTTAACTCACAATCCACGGTCACTTGTTTATTTATTGTTGTTTTTTTTTGGTAAAGCGCAAATTGTGTTCTGGTCGTGAGAAGCCACAAGGGTTATCAGCCCTACTCATGTTAAATTTTGCTCGTTTTGAGTTTGATCCGTCTATCTATTGTAATTTCCGTTCGTTTTGAGTTTCATTTTTGTATTGATGTTGATTTGTGGCAATTTTATAATTGGAAGACTATTTGACTTTATTTTTGCTCATTCTTGGCTTAATGGAGCTCTTTACTTTTCTTTGAAAAACTTGTTTTGTGGAAAAAGTTTTAAAATTATTTTATGTTCATTTTTTATTGACATTCTCTTTTTCATTGACTTGGCTATTTATTGTAATTTCTGCTCGTTTTGAGTTTCATTTAATTATTGATAGTGATTTATGGTAATTTTACGCTTGGAAGATTATTTGACTTTATTTTTGCTCATTCTTGACTTAATGGATCTCTTTATTTTTCTTTGAAAAACTTGTTTTGTGGAAAAAGTTTTAAAATTATTTTATGTTCATTTTTTATTGACATTCTCTTTTTCATTGACTTGGCTATTTATTGTAATTTCTATTCGTTTTGAGTTTCATTTAATTATTGATAGTGATTTATGGTAATTTTACGCTTGGAAGATTATTTGACTTTATTTTTGCTCATTCTTGACTTAATGGATCTCTTTATTTTTCTTTGAAAAACTTGTTTTGTGGAAAAAGTTTTAAAATTATTTTATGTTCATTTTTATTGGCATTCTTTTTTCATTGACTCGGCTATTTATTGTAATTTCTGTTCGTTTTGAGTTTCATTTAATTATTGATAGTGATTTATGGTAGTTTTACGCTTGGAACATTATTTGACTTTATGTTTGCTCATTCTTGGCTTAATGGAGCTCTTTACTTTTCTTTGAAAAACTTGTTTTGTGGAAAAAGTTTTAAAATTATTTTATGTTCATTTTTTATTGACATTCTCTTTTTCATTGACTTGGCTATTTATTGTAATTTCTGTTCGTTTTGAGTTTCATTTAATTATTGATAGTGATTTATGGTAATTTTACGCTTGGAAGATTATTTGACTTTATTTTTGCTCATTCTTGACTTAATGGATCTCTTTATTTTTCTTTGAAAAACTTGTTTTGTGGAAAAAGTTTTAAAATTATTTTATGTTCATTTTTTATTGACATTCTCTTTTTCATTGACTTGGCTATTTATTGTAATTTCTGTTCGTTTTGAGTTTAATTTAATTATTGATAGTGATTTGTGTTAGTTTTACACTTGGATGATTATTCGACTTTATTTCTGCTCATTTTTGGCTTAATGGATCTCTTTATTTTTCTTTGAAAAACCCGTCTTATGGAAAAAGTTTTTTAATTAATATTATGATAAATCAAAACCCATAGCTCATACTAAAGATTATCTTCGGTACAGTAAAATTTACATTCTGGTCTTTACAGTAAACGTTAGCAATAGTCCTCTTCTTGGTAGTTGTTACTTGTTTAAAGTTTAATTTGGTTATTTATTATTGTTTCTACTCGTTACAGTTTTCATTTATCTATTAATTGGGATTTATGGTAGCTTTAAGCAAGAAAAATTATTTGACTGTCTTTTCTACTCATCCTTGATATAATCCAACTCTTTACTTTCATTGAAAAAAAACAGGTTTTATTGAATAATTTTTTTTTTAATTAATTATAATTAGGAGCCCACTGATAAACATGAGCACATAGTTCAAACCTGGAAGCATAGGACATGAAATAAACTCGCGTGGAATACGTTGATGTCAAACTTGTTTGAAATATGAGGAATTACACAGAAATAGGGGAACGGAGAGAGGTCGTTCTTTACAAAATAGTAACTAACCTTATTGTATTATTTCGTCCTCAGAAATACTAGGCTTGTTAGAAATGGGCAATATAAACCTCCGAGATCCAGATATAATAAAAGATGAAAAAATACATACCTTAGGCTTCTTTTTTGTTATTTTGGCACATCGTCTTATTTTGCAAACTTGGCGACATTTATCATTTGTACAGGGGGCGCATTTTCCACAACTGTCTTTTTTCACACAACCTGCACACTCACCACAGCGTTTTCGCTTAGTTTTTCGCCAGGGAACTGAATTTAGGTCTGACATTATCATACAACTGGTACGAAATCCTTCAACAACCCCACATGTCCTACTCATTTCTGAGCTTGGGATCGATGGTATTTGGGCAGCGGTTCTCCCAGGGTGTTTTAATGCAACCATTTTCACCCTAGGTTTCCTCCACCTCTCAGTTTTCTTGACAGGAATTGATGTAGTGTTGGGATTCTCTTGGTAACGTCTTGATAGAAAATGTTCAGTTTGAGGAGGAGAATGAGGAAATAGTATATTATTTTTTGCTCGTTCTGGCTGTATAATTAGAGATTTGCTAAGAGCCACTATAGCTTCTCCCATTCCACTCGAGAAAGTAAGATCTTTTTTTTCATTATTTGAATGAACTTGTTCCGTCGTCAAAGGTGGTACACTTTGTAAACTAGAAGGAGGATGCTGTAAGAACATAGGCCTAGTATGAGACAAAGGCAAAAGTTTGCAAGAAAATGGAAAGTTTCCCGGAAAATACGATTGAAAAGACGACATTCGAGGATCCCTAAGTGCATCAGATGTTTCCCAAAATTTGACAGTTGTAGCTTGAGAAGGCTCTGGTGATGGTAGAACCTCAGTTTTTCCCAGCTCCAGCATTGTTGAACCTCCTTGGTCATTTTTGGGGCTCAATGGTCTGTACTGAATATTTCCATTCTGATTTATCTGCCCTGGCATATTAGGATTAGATAAATCCGTTAAAGAAGCAGTAAGACTTTCTCCATAGAAGTCCCGCGTTTTACCAGAAATATCAGGCTGCCCAATGTCAAGAGATCTTCCAGGTAATGCTTCAAAATTACTTTCGATGCCCAAACTAATTAAAGGAGGTGGCGATCTAATCGGATCATCGTAGAAGCCTTGTTCCAAATTGAACCTTAAGCTGTCATGCGTAAACATTTCAGGGGCAGTCAACAAAAAGTTTGACCCGGCTGAATTTGATCCCGAGCTGCTGCAACTTTGTCCATTACCCATTGTATTTCCAGTATCCGAGTCACCTAAAAGAGATAACATGGTTCACACATGAAAAGAAGCACAATTTCTGGAACGATACACATCCGTGAGAGCTGTTCTACATAAGCTCTGTCTCTGGAGTCAGGAATGGATATTTATTTCAACAACGCGCACACATTATTACTACTAAAATCTAGCCAAGTTTAAGTTTAAAAGAGAAACTTCAGAATGATATCAGTTTTTGAGAGTGATGTCTTAGTATCTATGACAAAGATTATTCAACAGAAAGCCAAGTAGTAAACCATGCATAACAGCAACCGGTGAAAACCGATCCTTTTCTATCAAATAAACGCTTTCTGTCACGAAAAATAGATTACTACCTGTTAATTAACTCTGCCAATATGAATTTTAAAGACCCTTTTTTGGTTTAAGACTCTCTCGAGAATTGTTACTTTTTATAATAATGTTTCTTTCTTTTTTCTCCCTCTCTCAGTGTTAAGTTATTGATACTTAGAAAGTTAGTTGTATGTACCCACCAAGTCGTAAGTGCGTTTTGTACCTTTCTTGAGGCAGGTACAAGCAAGTTTAGTTGAATTCCTTTTTTTGCCTTAAAATTAAATTAGTTAAGATAGATAATTAGAAAAAAAAAATAAATCAAGCTCTTCGCAAAACCAGGCCTAGTAGAAAGAAACTAAGAAAGCAGAAATCAATTTCGATGCCCCCTCCCTCTGGAAGGCCTATGTCCCTCTATTCTCCAATATTTTGTAATTTTCTAAAATTTTATCCTAAAATTTGCTTCCACTTGATTTTAACGGTAAACCATGATTTTTTGTTTATTTATTATATTCATTTCTAGATATTTTCAAGTCCAATAGTTTAACGATTTTATCACAAATACAATGGTCACTAACGTTTTGGTAAAAATGGTTTAGTGCGAGACTAGTCATATTTTCAAAATATTAGGCTAGTTATAGTTATAACCCTGATTACTAAAAAAAAGAATATGTCCGACATGCAACTTCTTAACCTACCAAGGACTTAATAGTTCCAGTATTTCAGAGAATTTCAAGCCAATCGGAATAAAGAATGGCCGCTTCAAGGGCCCACCTTTAAGAAGCCCTACAACCAAAATTTGAAATTAATTTGGTTGCTCCTCCAATCGTCATTTTGACCAAAAGACTTACGGTTTCAAGTCTGAAGTTGTTAAGAAAATGAACTCTTTCTTAACACCTTTATGGTCCACTGACGGGAGACCATTCCTTTGTCTACATTTCCTATTATATTTTGGCTGTTAGCGCAAACAGAGACAGGTATAAAAACCAATCTAGGAATGTCACACTCTTTAGTATCAATTTTTAGGGCATTTGCTCCTAATTCATCTTACAGAATTACTGTCCAGTTGCCAAATTAACTAAATCCGTAAGTTTTAAGGAAAACAACATTTTCCACTTTGGACATGATATAGGTGAACGCATAAGAGTCTTATAGGAGGACTGGCTCCCACTCCAAAATCTTGTTTGTCTAACATTTGGTATGTTTTTCTTTTTTCCAATCTTTTCTGGCATTTTCTTTTTTTTATGTTATGACGTTAACAAGAACATTAGTGATAACTATTCCCAAAAGCAAACAACACACCAAAGCAGAACATTTCCTTTACACTTTCGCCATAGTTTTTTTTTCCTTTGACTCAATTTTAAAATTAATAATATCTTATCTCTCCGTCTACACTAGGTAAAAAACCTTCCTTTTTTTTATTTTTCTATCATCATTTTAAAATATGTCTTTGATTTTCTATTTCATTTTTGAATAAGATTTCTATTGACTGAATTTTAATGGATAAATCATGAAACTTTAGTTGAGTTATTTCTTCTATCCGTAATTCTGGACAAACAATAGAGTTCGCACTGTTTTTCACAGAAAAATACTAATTTTTCTTTTTCACCATGATTTGCATTCTCATTGTCCTTGGAAATTGTATGTTTAGGCAAAAAGGGGGAAATCTCCCAATACTACTAACTACTACTAACAACTCATCGAAGCACCAAGCCGCATGAGATCAACACAGCTACAAACGCTCCTCCTCCATCCCGATCTATTCAAAGCTTTCCTCTTTATTCCAACCCAGATATTCCTATTTCCATTAAATATTTTCTTACGACGTCATTCCACCCCAGCAGAGGACGACATGCTTTTCGTTTAGCCCTAGACGGTTGACCGAAAAGCGCAATCTGTCATATTTCATCCACATAACATGCCCTGATTACCTCTACAATCTACTGTTACTGTTTGAAATATGGTAAGGTAGTCGGGTACCTAAAACAACCTGTGGGCAATTTTTCTGGATAACATCTAGCAAATCTTCCTCGATGGATATAATTGAAAAACTACAGAAAACCTTCCAAAAACGTTTCATTGATGAGCTCCTTGAACAAACTTAAACATGGTTTAATTTCGTTGGAAGAAACACAAAATGTCAGGGAGTACCCACACAAAATAAGTCCCAACAGAGGCCCGATATGGTTCAGGCAATCGAGAACTATAACAAAATTATTTTAAATGCATTTAAGCAAGGTTTGAATGGAAGATTATATCTCCCTTTAATTTACAAAAAAACATAGAAAATCTTGAAGCAGCAACCGAGGATATAGATCGGACTTGTGAGAAAGATGCTATGGAACTGAGGCATCAAAAATTATTAATTAATAACCTAGAAAGAAATCCCCAGACAGTTCGATAAAACCCTTCATCCAAACGGACATCGAGTACAATTCGAAATCTAACGCCCCTGACCAATACGTCCTTTGCTTTTCAAGCGGTAGTCAGCTTAACAGTTTAAAAATCTTCAAATATATTAACAAAAAAGGGAATACTATAGAACTAATACATAAGCAATCGTATATATGTATATATATATATATATATATATATATATATATATATATATATAAACTTCTTTTAATTTTTGATCGTTTTTTTTTTAAATAATGTCGTTAAATCTGACTCCCCCTCCATGGAAAGGTCCCTTTTTCCATGAAAAATTCCTCCTTGAAAGGATCCTCCCACGTAAATCCCCCCCTCGAAAAGTATTTGCATACTTCCTAATAACCAATTCATAGTTTGCAGCCCTTCTCTCGGGTGCTGGCGGGGGGGGGGGGTCACGTAATCCTCGAAGACACTCATTAGATCTTTCGACTATGTTGAACAAGATGGCTGTACAAGATCAAAATTTGTATCGGGTGACTTCGAAGAAAAAAGGGGCGTGAAAGGGAGGCTAGCTGCCATTTAAAAAGAGCACTAGAACTTTTCATTTGCAATCAAATGAAATCTCTTCCGATCTTATAGGATCACTAGTTCGATATGATCACCCCTGGGGAAAAAAAACGAATAAACAAGCATCCGTGATCTTTCTTTTGGCAAAATCTATAAATTTTTAAATGGCCTACTATTTTGAAAATACCTCTCCAGCATGGAAAATTCTTAACCAATATCGTTTCGGCACTCTTCGATATTTTCGCCAACTTTGATGCTCCATATCGTTAACTAGTCTACCCAAAGCCACTATCAAAAACTGGAAAAACTAATATTCAAATAGATATTCAGTCATAAAGCCCCAGGCTAAGTTATTAATTTGATGCTTCCTCATTTGTCCCCCAGTAACACTATATTTCTTTGTAAATATGTTTTAACGCATAAAAAAAGAACACGGTCAAAAAAATTCAAGTACCTTTAAGGAGAACTGCGTCCAAAATGCAAATACATACTAAGCCTAATCGGAGGCAACGCTGTAGCGTTGCGTATAGTAAAGGCCATACGGCTCCAATGTTTTATTATTTTTTTCCCCCAGAGGCACTTCATATGGAAGGGGTCGTAGTAGAAACTTCAAAGGGGGTTCATTCGATTGGAAATCGAGAATTCTAGTGCCCTTTTTAATAGTCGAAAATGATTGGGGCGCGACTAGCCCCCCATGCCCATCATTCCCCCAAGCACATCCACTCAAAATTTTGAGATAGACATTTTGTTCAGTGCACTTGATTTCAAGATGGAAAATATGTTTTCGTGGTGGAAACTCCCCCACAACCGTCAGGGCATGGGTTTTAAGTTATGCACTGGGGGCATATAAGGTTTTTATAGAAGGCGTTGTCATAGAAACTTCAAAACACGCTCATTCGGTTGGAAATTCGAAGGGTTAGTGACCTTTTTAATAGTCGAAAGTGATCGGAGGGCAACTAGACCCCCCCACGCCCAGCTTTTCCACAAACACATCCAATCAAAATTTTGAGATATCCATTTTGTTCAGCGTAGTTGATTTCTAGACAGAAAATATACTTTTGAGGAGTACACTCCCCCACAACCCTCAAGGCAAGTGTTTTAAGTTATGCCCTGGGGGCATATAAGATTTTTATAGAAGGTGTTGTGGTAGAAACTTCACAAGGGGCTCATTCGATTGTAAATTCAAAGGGCTAGTGCCCTTTTAATAGTCGCTAGTGATTGGAGGGCAACTAGCCCCCCCCCCGCCCATCATTCCCCCAAACACATCCAATCAAAATTTTGAGATAGCCATATTGTTCAGCGTAGTCGATTTTCAGATAGAAAATATGTTTTTGAGGAGGACACTTCCCCACAACACTCGGGGAAAGGTTTTAAAGTTACGCCCTGAGGGCATATAAGGTTTTTACAGACGTTGTCGTAAAAACTTCAAAAAAGGCTCATTCGATTGGAAATTCAAAGGGATAGTGCCCTTTATAATAGTAGAGTGATTGGAGGGCAACTATCCCCCCCACGCCCAGCTTTTCCACAAACACATCCAATCAAAATTTCGAGATTGTCATTTTGTTCAGCGTAGTTGATTTCCTGATAGAAAATATGTTTTTGAGGAGGACAATCCTCCCCCCCAAAACCCCTAGGGCAAGAGTTTTAATTTATGCCCTGGGGGCATATAAGGTTTTTAATAGAAGGCGTTGTCGTAGAAACTTCAAAACAGGCTCATTCGGTTGGAAATTCAAAGGGCTAGTGACCTTTTTAATAGTCGAAAGTGATCGGAGGGCAACTAGACCCCCCCACGCCCAGCTTTTCCACAAACACATCCAATCAAAATTTTGAGATATCGATTTTGTTCAGCGTAGTTGATTTCTAGATAGAAAATATACTTTTGAGGAGTACACTCCCCCACAACCCTCAAGGCAAGGGTTTTAAGTTATGCCCTGGGGGAATATAAGATTTTTATAGAAGGCGTTGTGGTAGAAACTTCAAAAGGGGCTCATTCGATTGTAAATTCAAAGGTCTAGTGCCCTTTTAATAGTCGCTAGTGATTGGAGGACAACTAGCCCCCCCCCCCCGCCCATCATTCCCCCAAACACATCCAATCAAAATTTTGAGACAGCCATTTTGTTCAGCGTAGTTGATTTCCAGATACAAAATATGTTTTTGAGGACTCCCCCACAACCCTCAAGGCAAGGGTTTAAAGTTATGCCCTGGGGGCATATAAGATTTTTATAGAAGGCGTTGTCGTAGAAACTTCAAAAGGGGCTCATTCGATTGGAAATTGAAAGGGCTAGTGCCCTTTTAATAGTCGCTAGTGATTGGAGGACAACTAGCCCCCCCCACCCATCATTCACCCAGACACATCCAATCAAAATTTTGAGATATCTATTTTGTTCAGCGTAGTCGCTTTCCAGATAGAAAATATGGTTTGGAGGAGGACACTCCCCCAAAACCCTCAGGGCAAAGGTTTTAAGTTATGCCCTGGGACAATATAAGGTTTTTATAGACGTTGTCGTAAAAACTTCAAAAAAGGCTCATTCGATTGGAAATTCAAAGGGATAGTGCCCTTTATAATAGTAGAGTGATTGGAGGGCAACTATCCCCCCCA
This sequence comes from Artemia sp. Qi Xiang Cuo, assembly GCF_049724085.1. NCBI lineage: Eukaryota > Metazoa > Arthropoda > Branchiopoda > Anostraca > Artemiidae > Artemia > Artemia sp. Qi Xiang Cuo. The sequence continues at coordinate 13,758,175 of NC_142799.1, forward strand.
CGCCCCTCCTTCCCCCAAACACATCCAATCAAAATTTCGAAATAGTCATTTTGTTCAGCGGAGTTGATTTCCAGATAGAAAATATGTTTTTGAGGAGAACACTCCCCAAAAACCCTCAAGGCAAGAGTTTTAATTAATACCCTGTGGGCATATAAGGTTTTTAATAGAAGGCGTTGTCGTAGAAACTTCAAAACAGGCTCATTCGGTTGGAAATTCGAAGGGCTAGTGACCTTTTTAATAGTCGAAAGTGATCGGAGGGCAACTAGACCCCCCCCACGCCCAGCTTTTCCACAAACACAGCCAATCAAAATTTTGAGATATCGATTTTGTTCAGCGTAGTTGATTTCTAGATAGAAAATATTCTTTTGAGGAGTACACTCCCCCCCAACCCTCAAGGCAAGGGTTTTAAGTTATGCCCTGGGGGCATATAAGATTTTTATAGAAGGCGTTGTGGTAGAAACTTCAAAAGGGGCTCATTCGATTGTAAATTCAAAGGGCTAGTGCCCTTTTAATAGTCGCTAGTTATTGGAGGACAACTAGCCCCCCCCCGCCCATCAGTCCCCCAAACACATCCAATCAAAATTTTGAGATAGCCATTTTGTTCAGCGTAGTTGATTTCCAGATAGAAAATATGTTTTTGAGAAGGACACTCCCCCACAACTCTCAGGGCAAGGGTTTTAAGTTATGCCCTGGGGCATATAAGGTTTTTATAGACGTTGTCGTAAAAACTTCAAAAAAGGCTCATTCGATTGGAAATTCAAAGGGATAGTGCCCTTTATAATAGTAGAGTGATTGGAGGGCAACTATCCCCCCCACGCCCATCATTCCCCCAAACACATCCAATCAAAATTTCGAAATAGTCATTTTGTTCAGCGTAGTTGATTTCCAGATAGAAAATATGTTTTTGAGGAGGACACTCCCCCAAAACCCTTAGGGCAAGAGTTTTAAGTTATGCCCTGGGGGCATATAAGGTTTTTATAGAAGGCGTTGTCGTAGAAACTTCAAAACAGGCTCATTCGGTTGGAAATTCAAAGGGCTAGTGACCTTTTTAATAGTCGAAAGTGATCGGAGGGCAACTAGACCCCCCCACGCCCAGCTTTTCCACAAACACATCCAATCAAAATTTTGAGATATCGATTTTGTTCAGCGTAGTTGATTTCTAGATAGAAAATATACTTTTGAGGAGTACACTTCCCCACAACCCTCAAGGCAAGGGTTTAAAGTTATGCCCTGGGGGCATATAAGATTTTTATAGAAGGCGTTGTCGTAGAAACTTCAAAAGGGGCTCATTCGATTGGAAATTCATAGGGCTAGTGCCCTTTTAATAGTCGCTAGTGATTGGAGGACAACTAGCCCCCCCCCATGCCCATCATTCCTCCACACACATCCAATCAAAATTTTGAGATAGCCATTTTGTTCAGTGTAGTTAATTTCCAGATAGAAAATATGTTTTGAGGAGGACACTGCCCCACAACCCTTAGGGCAAGGATTTTAAGTTATGCCCTGGGACATATCAGGTTTTTATAGACGTTGTCGTAAAAACTTCAAAAAAGGCTCATTCGATTGGAAATTCAAAGGGATAGTGCCCTTTATAATAGTAGAAAGTGATTGGAGGGCAACTATCCCCCCCACGCCCATCATTCCCCCAAACACATCGAATCAAAATTTTGAGATAGCCATTTTGTTCAGCGTAGTTGATTTCCAGATAGAAAATCTGTTTTGAGGAGGACACTCCCCCAAAACCCTCAGGGCAAGGGTTTTAAGTTATGCCCTGGGGGTATATAAGGTTTTTATAGAAGGCGTTGTCGTAGAAACTTCATAAAAAGGCTTATTCGATTGGAAATTCAAAGGGCTACTGCCCTTTTTAATATTCGAAAGTGATTGGAGAGCAACTAGCCCCCCCCCCCACGCCCACGATTCCCCCAAACACATCCAATAAAAATTTTGAGATAACCATTTTGTTCAGCGAAGTTGATTTTCTGATAGAAAATATGTTTTTGAGTTGGACACTCCCCCAAAACCCTCACGGCAAAGGTTTTAAGTTATACCCTGGGGGCATACAAGGTTTTTATGGAAGGCGGTGTCGTACAAACTGAAAAAAAGGCTCATTCGATTGGAAATTCAAAGGGCTAGTGCCCTTTTTAATAGCCGAAAGTGATTTGAGGGAAACTAACCCCCCTCTCACGCCCACCTTTTCCCCAAAAGCATCCAATTAAAATTTTGAGACAGCCATTTTATTAAACGTAGTTTTAAGTTCTGGAAATTATGTCTTTGAGGATGACAACTCCCCCACAGCCCTCAGGGCAAGGGTTGTAATCTGAGGATTCTCCGAATCCTTCCCATTATTTCTTATGAAAGGGATGCTCGTATAAACTTTAGAGGGCTCATTTGATTGGAAATTGAAAGTTCTTGTTCACTTTTTAAGAGTCAAAAGAGATTGGAGGACAACTAGCCCCCCCTCCTCCCTCCTCCACGCCCGAAGTGCATTAGATAAAAATTTTGAGATAGACAATTTGTTAAAATAGTTCAAAGTTCTGATAACAAAAAACTCCGGTGTCGACACAGCCCACCGGGGGTAGGCGATGTAAGTTATGCCCTGGGGCATATTAACAATCAAATAATCATTAAATAAACGATCAATGCAAACAAACATACAATAGATTTTAATGTAAATTAACAAATAAATTTAGTGCTGATATTAATGTAAATTAATAAATAAATTTATACTGGGTGGAATTTAACACGGGGGAATTATCAGCTGGAAAATAAAATGTTTTTTGAGGGGGGGGGGAAAATTTCCCAGGGGTGGGTTTTCCAAATGTGAATTATTCAGGGAGGGGACGACTAAACCCATTCGATAATATTCTAAATTTTACATCTGAAAGTAACGGAAATAAAGAATCAACGAAAATGTCAGAGTTCATGTTCCTTTCATGTTCCTTTAGACGACTTTGTTCGTGTCTTTTGCAAAAAGACATTTTCAAAAGACAGATTATTTTCTTTTGCAATTATTCTTTGGCGCCTTCTCGATTATTCTTGCGAGGTGGGAGGCTCCTCCTCAAATTATTCTCCGCAATAGTTTCAGTTTTTATCTCGAGGTTTAAAGATGAACATAATATAATAGAGCTATACCCAAAAATAACATATATAGAATAATATAAGCACATAACACGGAAAAATTAATCAAAATTGCATGTTATGAGTTGAGGCTCACCCAAATGATGACCCAGGGGGCTCACCATTCCAAAATCTATGAAAAAAATCCTGCAATAACTGAAAATCTAAAGTATTTTTGAGTATTTTAAGGTCTTCCGCAACTCAAAGGTCCAACATTCTACAGCCCAATGAGTCTGTCTAATCTCCTAAATCGGGAACGGAGGAGATAAGTGAAGTTCCGCCCCGTATTGGTTGAGTCTCCAACCTCACCCTCCCCCTCTCCTACTATCTACGCTAAAGTTTTCTTCTTTATGGCAACTACGCCACCCCCACCCCAAAGACTTTAATATGGTAAAGTTTTGTATGGGAAGGCCACATAGTAAATCTATTATAATTATCCAATTATAAGGTTAAAATACATACTCTGTGATAGATGCAAAATTGTTTTGGCACACAAAATCCTATTAAGGTCAATTCCAAACAGTCATAATCCCTTTGGGTCAGCAAGTGAAATGGTCTAAACCCCGTTATTGGGCTATTTTTTCAATCCATTCATTGTTGTCAATCGCTGTCCACAAGTTATGCAAGCTGTCTATTGTTCATATATAAGGTTTTTATCAAAGAAGTAATCGTATAGGCTTTGAAAAAAACCTCAGTCGATTTAAATTAAAAGTTCTAGATCCGTTTTTTAAAGTCAAGAATAATCGGACATTATGCAACCCCCCCCCCCCATGCCATAAAAACTTGAAACTTTTTGCAATCAAAAACGAACAAAAATTAATTTAAAAAAAACTTTCCGAAAAATAAGTTTTTCAAAGAGAAGTAAAGGTCATTTTAAACTCAAGATCAGCAGATAGAAATACCTGTTAAAGTCCAAACTCAAAACGACCAGAAATTACTATTAAAGAATAAATGAAACCCATAATGAACAGAAATTAAATAAACAATCATAGCCAAAAACATACAACAAGTAATAATATAAATGAATAAATAGATCTAGATCTTAAAGCGAGTAATACTTAGATTAAATATGATAATTAAGCTTAAAACGAAAAAAAATATTTTGCTATTAAAGTGTAAATAAAACTTAAAAGGAACAGGAATTAAATAAACATCAATGCAAACAAACAAACAATATATATTAATGTAAATGAATAAATAAATCTTAAAACGAGTAAAACTTAAACTGAATATGCAAATCAAGTTTGATTCGAATAAAAGTAACTACAAACAAGAGTTTGGGTATCGCCTCACTGCAGAAGCCTAAAACCTACTGCGTCATTGGCGCTTTACTGAAAATGAATTATATTACAAATGTTTTCTTTGTACTTAATATTGAAAATAAATGTTAAAATTAAAGTACAATTTTGATCTGATGAGCTTTCAGCAATTGCAGTGAGGCGATACCCAAACTCTTGTTTGTAGTTATTTTTATTCGATTCAAACTTGATTTGCATATTCAATTTAAGTTTCACTCGTTTTAAGATTTATTTATTCATTTGCATTAATATATATTGTATGTTTGTTCGCATTGATTGTTTATTTCATTTCTGTTCGTTTTAAGTTTTATTTATACTTTAATAGCAAAATATTTTTTTCGTTTTAAGTTTGATTTTCATATTAAATCTAAGCATTACTCGCTTTAAGATCTATTTATTCATTTATATTATTAATTATTGTATGTTTTTGCTATGATTGTTTATTTAATTTCTGTTCGTTTTGGTTTTCATTTATTCTTTAATAGTAATTTCTGGTCGTTTTGAGTTTGAATTTTAACAGGTATTTTTATATCCTGAGCTTAATTTTAAAATGGCCTTTAATTTTATTTGAAAAACTTATTTTTCGGAAAGTTTTTTTTTTAATTAGGCTAATTGTCAGTTAAAACATCAGCCAAGAAACAATTAAAGAGAACAGACAAAACCAAATCACGGACAATTGATAACAGGTGTGTAACAAACACCCGGAGAATACAAGACAGTAGCTAGGTCAAAGCGATTCTCTTATGGAATTTATAAGCGCGCGATGTATGAACTATACTATGAAAATTAGATACTACACAATGTGTTTAAACAAATTAATGCGTACATTAATGGGAGATTGGTGGGCACTAGTATGAATTATCAAATTAGGCAGGCTACCAACAATTTATGCTGATGACTCCAAAGTCATATAAGGAATTTAAAGGTCAAGCGATGACATATGAATATAGACCGGATGTGTATGCTGCGGGAAAGATAACTGAGGCAGTGGCCAAAGAGTATCACTTAGTAGGCAAATTAAATAATGAAACATTTAGTATCGCCCAATGGTTGCCATTCAACATTACGGTTAACATAAATTCAACACTTGCAGGGTTGCCACTGGTTCAAGAAGTCAAAAACAAGGACTGTTTGTGAAACAAGGGACCTTGGTGACATGAGGACGAATAGAGACCTAGTCCAGCTGTTGCTTACCGTATAAATGAAACAATCAGCATCATACTCGATATTCAAACCGATCTCTCATAAATCTGAAACCAGAACGGTCGGAAATGTAGCGTCATCATATTCTGGAAAGATAGTAGTGGAATCCCTTGCTATACTAATGGAACCCCATATTTGGGAGACAATTCCACTCCAGCCAGAACATTTAAAAATAGCCCATGACGATAAATCTACTCATGTAAGAAACTTGATCTAAGAACAACCCCTGACGCTGGACGAACATCAAATTATTTCTTCAGGAATTTGTCACATAATTCTTACATAGACATAAAATGAGAATAATTATTTAAATTTTCGATGAGAGAAAAGGGTTAAAAGGATTTAACCTACTTTACAGAGAGGAATATAATGCAACACTGCCACGTGAAACAATACCTCTAATATCTACTTAGCCGATAAAGCTGAGGGGTTGGGGAGACATGTTGCATAGAGTTGGTTAAGTTAGGTACATAACATAATGCGTTCTGGGCGGCCTTCTTTTCAGATTGAACAATATATAGTTGAGATTATGCCTGCTCTTCAGATTGAACAATATACAGCTGACATTATAGAGAATAAAAATGGAGTTAACCTATTCTTCGATGTAAGTTACTTTTTATAATTAAATAGTTTGTATATAATTAATTTAGATATTACCTTCCTTCTAAGCTATTATCCTCAAGTACTTCCTTTCTAAAATAGTGACTTCATTTCAAGTTATCTATTGCCAAATAGTTTATTATTCTCCAACACTGTGTCTCATGCTAACCTCGTATCAACTTCAATAGATCAAGGAGGCACACTTGTGCCTCTATAAAGAGGCGACCCACCACAATGTTAAGCAATTTCCGGTCCTAGCGGTCGCAGAGAGACAGCGGTAATCGCATTTTGTAGCCCAAACTCAAACTAAGAAACTCGCAAAATTTCACCCCCCTCCGACTTTATCTTCATGGGTGAAAGTGGACCGGATGTTTCGACCCTCCGACAACAGCCCCCCTTTAGGGTTTTACGACCGGACTGAAATTTAGAAGTTAAGGTTTTCTTGAACCCGGGAGCTTATCCTCGAAATTTCAGCTCAATCCGATTACTCCTTCCCTGTTTTCCAAAAAACAAATATAGCAACTTAAAGTTCATTTTTTTTTCTTAGCCACGCCTACAGGCCACAGTTGGCAACTGATCCGGGTGAATGAGGACTCATTCGAAGCAGAATTCGACCTGTTAGGGCCTTTTGATATTTTCAGACCGAAAAAATTATCCCCCGAATTTATATTTACGAAAAACCTCGCTTCAAGGAGGCAAACTTGTGCCTCTATAAAGAGGCGACCCACCACAATGTTAAGTGATTTCCGGTCCTAGCGGTCGCAGAGAGACAGCGGTAATCGCATTTTGTAGCCCAAGCTCAAACTAAGAAACGTGCAAAATTTCACCCCCCTCCGACTGTATCTTCATGGGTAAAAGTGGGCCGGAAGTTTCGACCCTCCGACCACAGCCCCCCTTCAACGTTGTCTGATTGGGCTGAAATTTAGAGGTTAAGCTTTCCTAGGGCCCGGGAGCTTATCCTCGAAATTTCAGCTCAATCCGATCACTCCTTCCCTGTTTTCCAAAAAACAAATATAGCCACTTAAAGTTCTTTCTTTTTTTTTCTTGTTAGCCACGCCTACAGGCCACAGTTGGCAACTGATCCGGGTGAATGAGGACTCATTCGAAGCAGAATTCGACCTGTAAGGGCCTTTTGATATTTTCAGACCGAAAAAATTATCCCCCGAATTTACATTTACGAAAAACCTTGTTTTCCTATAAGAGCCCATGTTAATTTTTCCCACCACAGCCCCCCCCCCCCCTTTAACGTTGTCGGATGGGGCTGAAATATAGAGGATAAGCTTTCCTGGGGCCTGGGAGCTTATCCTCGAAATTTCAACTTAATCTGATCACTCCGTCCCTGTTTTTCAAAAACCAAATATCAAGTTTTGTGGGGATTTGCTTGCGTCAAAAATAGATTCCACATACTAAAAATACAATTAAAATTGTTTCTCTCTAGTACAGCGGTCGATACTCCTGACTGTCACGTGGAAGACCCGGGTTCGATTCCCTGTCAGAGGAAATTTTTTATAAACTGAATTTAAAGTTTAAAAAAGAAACTCAGTTTCTTTTTTAAATTATTTGAAAAAAATTAAGTTTTATAAATAGTTAAAGAGTCTGAGTTACAAGGTCGACCCTTAAAACACCCTGTCGAGAAAGAAAAGAATAATACACAATCATCTAACAGTTAGTCAAGCAATAATAAGTAATAAACTGTACAAAAACGTGCAGAAATTATTTGAAAAAAACTACGTTTTCTAAAGAGTTAAAGAGGCTGAGTCACAAGTTCGAACCTTAAAACGTACAGGGATTAGGAGGTACAGTTGGGGGCTGCCGCCCCCCAAACCCCCCGCTTTCGCAGCCTTTAAATAAATAAAAAAATTTAACTGAAGGTAAGGAGCGACATTAAAACTTAAAACGAACAGAAATTATTCCGTATATGAAAGGGGCTGTGCCCTCCTCAACGCCTCGCTCTTTACGCTAAAGTTTGACTTTCTCACAACTCTTTTTTTAAACAATAAAAACTTTAGCGCAAAGAGCGAGGCGTTAAGGAGGGCACAGCCCCTTCCATATACGGAATAATTTCTGTTCGTTTTAAGTTTTAATGTCGCTCCTTACTTTCAGTTTAAAAAAAAAAATTATTTAAAGGCTGCGAAAGCGGGGGTTGTACTGTACCTTCTAATCCCTGTACGTTTTAAGGTTCGAACTTGTGACTCAGCCTCTTTAACTCTTTAGAAAACGTAGGTTTTTTTAAATAATAACTTTAAGAAATCAAAAATTGATTAAGATTTTAAGGAATAAATATCAGCATATGTATATAAAACTTACAATGCTCATTTTTTCATTTGAATTATTTTCATTTTTTCATTCTGATGCGTCTCATCAGAAACGGGTGGGCCAACACAATATGATAATAGTGATTTTTAGATCTTACAAGCGATCCATAAGTGCTACTGAAATGTTCAAGAAGCATAGAACGAGAACTTTTCAGAAATGACTAAATCGGCAAATCTAGATAACGCACTGTACTCACAAATTCAATTACATTGTCACCTAATACAAAACTTTGTGACCAATAATCACTACGGTTACTAAAAAGTCTCATTACTTCACTCTTACTCGCATTGAACTCCAGGACGATACACGGATATTTTCCACTTAAAATTTTTTTTTTTCTATTTGAGATAACGACTTGCTCGAACTTAGAAAGTCGTCCGCATAATTTTATAACGATAAATCCAGAGCACAGAAAATAAAATTTGTCATAATTCTTTTATGCAGACACAACGCTATCATAGGCAGCGCAATAGCTCTGCCTAAGTAAAGAACGATATTGGGACAATGTATTATTTATTGTTTTGGTTTCCGTACCAGGGTACTTCGTATCGAATGAGTTGTCGTAGAAACTTAGAAAAGAGCTCATTCGATAGGAAATTGGAGTGGCTAGTGCCCTTTTTAATAGTCGAAAGTGATTGGAGGGCAACTATCCCCCCCCCACGCCCATCATTCCCCCAAACACATCCAAGCAAAATTTTGAGATAGTCATTTTCTTCAGCGTAGTTGATTTCCAGATAAAAAATATATTTTTGAGGACGACACTCCCCCAATACCCTCAGGGCAAGGGTTTTAAGTTATGCCCTGGTGGCATATTCAACTATCAGACGCTCTAGTGCTTTTTTTAAGAGCAAAGTGATCAGAGGGTAGCTACCCTCTCCCCCCTACACACACGTCTTATTGTCCCGAAATGAGTCTAATAGAAATTTTGAGATACCCATTCTATTCAAAATAGTCTAAATATCATATAACAAGGCTTTTGGGGTTGAAACAAACCTCGGAGATTAGGGGCAAGGGTTGTAAATTATGCCCAGGGTGTATTAAAGGTTCTTATGGAAGAAATAGTTGTTTAACTTCAGAAGAGGCTCAGTCTTTCTCCCTGAAAAAGACTATGTAAATATAAAACGAACAGAAATTAATCAAAAAACTTTTTGCACAAAATAAGTTTTTCAAAAGAAAGTAAAGAACTCCATTAAACCAAAAATGAACAAAAATAGAATCAAATAATCTACCAAGCATACAACTACCACAAATCAGTACCAATATATAAATGAAACCCGAAACAAACAGAAATTAAAATAAGTCAAACTCAAAACAAGCAGAAATTAATATGAGTAGGGTTCTAAGCCCCATGCTTTCTAAAAGCTAGAATATAATTTGTATTTTACTGAAAAAAACTTTTAAATGTTTTCACTTTTATAACTTTAAGAAATCAAAAATTGATTAAGATTTTAAGGAATAAATATCAGCATATGTATATAAAACTTACAATGCTCATTTTTTCATTTGAATTATTTTCATTTTTTCATTCTGATGCGTCTCATCAGCAACTAGTAGTAGTGAGGGGGTAGCTACCCTCTGATCACTTTGCTCTTAAAAAAAGCACTAGAGCGTCTGATTACCAATCCAATGATTGAATCCCTTGAAGTGATTGAATCCCTTACCAAACCAATCCCTTTGAAGTTTATATGACCACACTTTCTATCAAACCCTATATGTCTCCAGGGCATAACTTAGAACCCTTGCCCTGAGGTCAGGGGGGATCTGTTATCCTCAAAAACGTAATTTCCAGACCTTTCTGATAGGCTTAACAAAATGGCAGTATCAAAATTTTGATTGGAAGTGTTTGGGGAAATGATAGGTGTGGAGAAAGACATTTGCCCTCTGATCACCTTTGACTAATGAAAAAGGCACTAGTCCTCTCAATTTCCAATCGAATGAGCCCTTTTTGAAGCTGAGATCGGAAATGTTTGGGGAAATGATGCGATTCTCCCTCTGATTACTTTCGAGTATTTAAAGGGGCAATATCCCTCTCAATTTCCAATTGAAAGAGCTCTTTTTGAATTTTTTACGACAACACTTTCTATATGACATTATATGCCCCCAGGGTATAACTTACAACCTTAGCCCCGATGGCTGTTGGGGGTAGTCATACTTAAAAACATGATTTCCGGACCCTTCAACCACGTTCAACAAAATGGCTATATCAAAATGTTGATCGGAAGTGATTGGGGAAATGACGGGTATGGGGGGGGGCATTCAGCCTCCGATCGCTTTTGACTATTAATAAGGGCACTAGCCTCTCAATTCCCAAATGAATGAGTCCTTTTTGAAGTTTCTACAACAACGCTGGAAAAGACCCAATTCCCCGAAATTTCAACTACGTTCAACAAAATGTCTCTCTCAAAATTTCGATTGGATATGTTTGTAGAAATGGTGGGCGTGAGGGGGCGTTAGTTGCCCTGCAATCACTTTCTACTATTAAATAGGGCACTAGCGCTTTTATTTTCCAAACAAATGAGCCCTTTTTGAAGTTTCTTCGACAACCCTTTCTATAAAACCTAATATGCATTGAGCTGAGGGCTGTTTGTCATCCTCAAATACATAATTTCCGGACTTTTCCACTACGTTGAACAAAATGGCTATCTCAAAATTTTTATTTGATATTATCGGGAAATGGTGGGCGTGGGAGGGGTGTTAGTTTTCCTCCAATTACTTTTGACTATTAAATCAAAATTTTTTACTATTAAATTTCCAATCGAATGAGCCTTTTTGAAGTTTCTACGACAACTCTTTCTATAAAACCTTATATGCCCCACTTAAAACCTTTACCCTGAGGGCTGTGGGGAGGGGGTTGTGATCCTTAAAGACCTAATTTTCAAAACTTTCAACTACGTTGAACAAAATGGCTATCTAAAAACTTTGATTGTATGTGTTTGGGGAAATGGTGGGCGTGAGAGGGGGGTTATTTGCCCTCTAATCACTTTCGACTATCAAAAAGAGCTCTAGCCCTTTGAATTTCCAGTCAAATACACCCTTTTTCAAGTTTCTACGACAACGCTTTCAATAAAAAACCTTATATGCCCCCAGGGTATAACTTTTAACCCTTGCCCTGAGGGCTCTAAGGGGGTTATCATCCTCAAAGACCTAATTTGCAGAGCTTTCAACTACGTTGAACAAAATGACTATCTCAAAATTTTGATTGGATGTGTTTGGATAAACGGTGGTCGTGGAAGGGGTGTTAGTTGCCTTCCAAAAACTTTCGACCATTAAAAAGGGCATAAGCCATTTCAATTTCCAATCGAATGAGCCCTTTTTGAAGTTTCTACGACAACGCTTTCTATGAAAACCTTATTTGCCCCCAGGGCATAACTTATAACCCTTGCCCTGAGGGCTGGTGGGGGGGGGGCGGGATAGAACTAGTTTCCAGAACTTTCAATGACGTTGAATAAAATGGCTATCTCAAAATTTTTATTGGATGTGTCTGGGAAAAAGGTGGGCGTGAGAGGGGGGGGGGGTTAGTTGCCCTCCAATCACTTTTGACGATTCAAAAGGGCCCTAGCCCTTTGAATTTCCAACTAAATGAGCCTTTTTTTAAGTTTCTAAGACAAAGCTTTCTATAAGAAAACCTTATATGCCCCCAGGGCATAACTTACAACCCTTGCCCTGAGGGCTGTAGGGGGGAGTACCCTCCTCAAACATAATTTCTATCTGGAAATCAACTACGCTGAACCAAATTGCTATCTCAAAATTTTTATTGGATGTGTTTGGGCTATTGTTATAATAACTTTCGAATATTAAAAAGGGCACTAGCCATTCCAATTTCCAATCGAATGAACCGTCTTCGAAGTTTCTATGACAACTCCTTCGATACGAAGTGCCCTGGTATGGAAAAAAAATAATACATTGTGCCAACATTGTTCTTTAGCTTGGAAGTGCGATTGCGCTGCCTATGATTAAGTTTCGGCGGCACAAGGAAAATGCTCTACATGTTGCATTCTCCACAGCATTAACTTATCATTTGGCTCATGTGCTGATGACATCATGCTAGAATTCAATTCACAAAAATCATAAACTGTTCTTTTTAACTGCCATGATGATTACTTATGGCAGGCAAATATCCCTTAGTACAACTATTTTTAAGATCGTTGACAGTATCACATACATAGGCCTCCATGTCGATAACCTTAGTTGCTCCACCTAGCTTTCTATTCTAAAATCCGCTTCTTTAAGAAGAAATTGTATGGAGTCCATGTGTAATTCAAAAATTTGTCTTTCTTCTTAGCGCTTGGTTGAACTATAAACTGTGCAGTAAAGGTCAATAGGTTAGTAGATTAAACTTAATTTTTTAAGACGCTTTAGAAGGACGAGTAAAAAGATACCAAGTAAAAAAAAGTAGAAAGTAGAAATGCAGAAAACGAAATTAGAAAGAATTAGAAAATGGAAAATGAACGTGGCACGGAAAATAGAAAGAGAAGTACAGATGGCTAGTTTTCTGTTCCATTTTATATGTTCTAAATTCTAAAAAAAGAAATTATTTTTGTGAATAGAAATAAATTAAAGTCAGTCACTTTTGAAATGGATACATTTAAACTGGCATCTATATTCTCTTGATAATTGTCAATTAAACGTTATAATTGATCAAGGTCATTGATATCACTGATCGTTTATAGTGTCTATTTATCTTTTCAGTTGCTTTTTTTCAGGACTCTTATATTTTGAAATTCTTTGGATTCGTCATGGAAAATAATTTGGCCCCTTTGTTATAAGAAACTTCTGCGAATACCTTCCCTGTAGGTGAACAAAAAAATAAGGTTTTTAATAGTGATGACGGTCTTTCCGTAAGTCCAGTTCTATTTGCTCCAACTTCAACGTAAAATATTTTTGCATTAGCAGTTTATTTTTATCTAAAAAAAATTGGACAAAAACTATGTCTTCATGTACACGATGTAACACACGAACGATATACGCTAGTTACTTTAAAGAGTAGCTTGGGTTAAAACAACGAAAACCTAGTTGTATTTATCTTTTACTAAGATTCTTGATTAAGGTCACCCACCTGGTTTGGGACAGTTAATGTGATAGCTATTTATATGATTCATAAGCTCTTCTTTGACTTCGAAGTAAGTAGAACAGTCAAAGCATCTGTAAAGACCTGTTTCAGCAGTCTCAGTAGGCCTGATTCCACAATTGGCCAAGTCCCTTTCATTAATATACATTGCGTTTATGTGAAAGCGCAAATAATGCCTCTTAAGACTAAAACCTCGTTTGCAGATGACGTTGCAGATGTCACACCGGAAACGCTGATTTTTCTTCAATCCATTTTCGGATGGAATAATGCTATCCTTTTGAAGCTTGAAGATGTAGTATTCAAGCGGCTTTTTGTTCATCATTTTTTGCTCCTTTTCCGTACACACAAGGGCACTGTCTGAAAGAGAAACAAACATTTAGAAGCAAGTCATGATAAAAGTATGTGACAAGCTTGCTGACAAAAAGGACGTAAAATTCCATTGTAAAGTGAAGCAATTGAAGCTTTTCCCAGCAAATAGCAAATGAAGCACAGCAAAATCTGTGATTGGAAGGCATGCAACATCGAGCGTCAAAACGTATAACAAACTAAAATTATTCACGACGAAATCGGCGTTCAGAAGGCAAACAGCAAAACGCATCATGACAAAAAAAAACACAACAAAATTAGCGATAACAAGAACAACGCCATCACTACGCTCGACGGTAACGAGCTACGGTACAGAATTCAGTGTAAGCAGCAAATGTACCGTAAACTGCGGAAGTGTTTACTACAAGTTATTTAGACCCTTCAAGACAGTAAATATTCACTGAGGAGCCCTTCATTTCTTTAAGGAAATAGTATTAAATAAAGGTAATTAATCAGGAGATTGCAGCTTGCATGGTCGAATTGTATTGGCACCTCCAGTGTTTCAAAGCGAATTGATTTGCCTTTTTTTATGACCTCAACCCCTGTCTAACAAGTGACATAAATCAATCTAAAGCTTAAACTAATCTTTTGCTTCCTACAAAGTATCTGGAAAAATGTACTTTTTAGACCCAAATTATACTGTTGACGACTGCCTTGCAAAACCACTAAATTATGGAGTCAGTGGTATATTAGTAGTAACCACATATGGAATTCTGACGCAGGTATAGCAAATACCATGTTATTATCGTACAGGTATAGCAAATACCATGTTATTATCGTACAGGTATAGCAAATACCATGTTATTATCGTACAGGTATAGCAAATACCATGTTATTATCGTGCAGGTATAGCAATCCTGTACCAAACAGGTTTTTCTGGTAGGTATTCTACCGGTCCAATTCTACAGGGCATTACACCTTTACGTGACGCCTATGTACCAAACAGGTTTTTCTGGTAGGTATTCTAGCGGTCCTATTCTACAGGGCATTACACCTTTGCCAACGCCCCCGTACCAAACAGGTTTTTCAGGTAGGTATTCTACCGGTCCTATTCTACAGGTCATTACACCTTTGCCAACAGGAACGAGTATAACTTGATTGGTGATTAGGATTTGAATAAAAGGAATAGTTTTCTTTACAATTCATATTAGTAAGAGAATTGAATTCAAAGAGAATAGTTTATTTGAGAGGATATTAGTGGAAAAAAAAATGGGTGGTGCATTTACGCTATTGAAGATTAATGATAGAACTGACTAACTATTTAGTTTAAATAATTCTAGGAGGAATTGAGTTTTATGGATGATATGGAAAAATGGTACTTGTTAAATATTCGGGTAAACATACGACTAAGAAACGCTTCACTATAAATAAGGCTATCGTGTTTTTCCGATTTTTCTAGGCGTGGTTAACTATTTAGTTTAAATAATTCTAGGAGGAATTGAGTTTTATGGATGGTATGGAAAAATGGTACTTGTTAAATATTCGGGTAAACATACGACTAAGAAACGCTTCACTATAAATAAGGCTATCGTGTTTTACCGAATTTACTAGGGCGGGGGTAACTATTTAGTTTAAATAATTCTAGGAGGAATTGAGTTTTCTCTTTGGGCTGTTTGTGTCTCTTTGGGCTGTTTGTGTTTCTTTGGGCTTTTTGCGTCTCTTTGGGCTGTGTGTCTCGATGGACTGTTTGAGTCTTTTTGATCTATTTGTGTCTCTTTGAGCTGTTTGAGTCTTTTTGGGTTGTGTTTGCCTCTTTGGGCTTTGTCTCTTTGGGCTGTGTGTGTTTCTTTGGGCTAGGTTTGTCTCTTTGGGCTGTTTGAGTCATTTTGATCTGTTTGTCTTTCTTTGGCTGTTTGTGTCTCTTAGGGGTCGTGTGTGCCTGTTTGGGCTATGTGTGTCTCTTTGGGGCGTTTGAATCTTTTGGTATGTATGTGTCTGTATGGGCGTTTTTTGGTCTGTGTGTGTTTCTTTGGGTTGTTTGTGTCTCTTAGAGGCCATATGTGTCTCTTTGGGCAATTTGTGTCTCTCTGGAGTGTTTGAATATTTTTGGTATATATGTGTCTGTATGGGCGTTTGTTTTCTCTTTTGGGTGGGTTTGTGTCTCTTTTGGCGTTTTGTGTGTCTTAGGACAGTGTATGTCTCTTTAGCCGGTGTGTGTCTCTGGGCTATGTGTGTCTCTTTAGGCTGTATGTCTCTTTGGGCAGTTTGAATCTTTATGGTCTGTGTGTGCCTCTTTTGGCTGTTTGTGTCGTTTTGGGCTTTGTGTCTCTCTGTTGGATGTGTGCGTCTCTTGTCTCTTTGGGCTGTGTGTCTCTTTGGGCTGTTTGAGTCTTTTTGATCTGTGTTTGTCTATTTGGGCTGTTTGAGTCTTTTTGATCTGTGTTTGTCTCTTTGGGCTTCTGTCTCTTTGGGCTGTTTGTATTTCTTTGGGCTATGTGTGTCTCTTTGGGCTGTTTGAGTCATTTTGGTCTGTGTGTCTTTCTTTTGGCTGTTTGTGTCTCTTAGGGGTCGTGTGTGCCTCTTTGGGCCATGTGTGTCTCTTTGGGGCGTTTCAATCTTTTGGTCTGTATGTGTCTGTATGGGCGTTTTTTGGTCTGTGTGTGTTTCTTTTTGCGGTTTTTGTCTCTTATAGGCCATGTGTGTCTCTTTTGGCAATGTGTGTCTCTTTGGAGGGTTTGAATCTTTTTGGTATGTATGTGTCTGTATGGGTGTGTTTTTTGTCTTTTGGGGGTGTGTGTGTCTCATTTGGGTGTTTGTGTCTCTTCTGGCTGTGTGTGTGTGTCTTTTGGCTTTGTGTGTCTCTTAGGACTGTGTGTATATCTCTTTAGCCTGTGTGTGTCTCTTTGGGCTGTGTGTGTCTCTTTAGGCTGTATATCTATATGGTCAGTTTGACTATTTATTGTCTGTGTGTGACTCTTTTGGCTGTTTGTGTCGTTTTGGGCTTTGTGTCTCTCTGTTTGATGTGTGCGTCTCTTTGAGTCGTGTACGTCTCTTTGAGCTGTATGTGTCCCTTTGGGCTGTGGGTGTCTTTTTGTGATGTGTGTGTCTCTTTAGGCTGTGTGTGTCTCGTTGGACTGTGTGTCTTTTTGGGGTGTCTGAGTCTTTTTAGTCTATGTTTGTCTCTTTGGGCTGTTTGTGTCTCTTTGGGCTGTTTGTGTCTCTTAGAGCCCATGTGTGTCTCTTTTGGCAATGTGTGTCTCTTTGGAGGGTTTGACTCTTTTTGGTATGTATGTGTCTGTATGGGCGTGTTTTTTCTATTTTGGCTGTATGTGTGTCTCTTTTGGCTTTTTGTGTATATTAGGACTGTTTTTATGTATATTTATCATGTGTGTGTCTCTTTTGGCGGTGTGTGTCTCTTTATGCTGTATATCTCTTTAGGCAGTTTGAATCTTTATGGTCTGTGTGTGCCTCTTTTGGCTGGTTGTGTCGTTTTGGGCTTTGTGTCTCTTTGTTAGATGTGTGCGTCTCTTTGGGCCGTGTACGTCTCTTTGAGCTGTATGTGTCTCTTTGGGCTGTGGGTGTCTCTTTGTGATGTGTGTGTCTCTTTAGGCTGTGTGTGTCTCGTTGGGCTATGGGATCTTTTTGGGTTGTCTGAGTCCTTTTGGTCTATGTTTGTCTCTTTGGACTGTGTATGTTTCTTTGGGCTTTGTATGTTTTTTTGGGCTGTTTGTGTCTCTTTGGACTCTGAGTCAATACGTTTAAGCAATAAATATCTTTAAGCTTAACCCGTCTTTATTCTTTATAATAGTTTTATTGTAAGCAAGTAACAAACTCTCTCCTGAAGTTGCCTCTTGGATACACAATGCAGAAACTTCATTTAAGAAACTATGAAAAAATTGTAAGTAAGTAACAAATTCTCTCTTGAAGTCACCTCTTGGATACACAATACAGAAATTTCATTAAAGAAATTATGTGGGCTGTTTGTGTTTCTTTGGGCTATGTGTGTCTCTTTGGGCTGTTTGAGTCATTTTGGTCTGTGTGTCTTTCTTTTGGCTGTTTGTGTCTCTTAGGGGTCGTGTGTGCCTCTTTGGGCTATGTGTGTCTCTTTGGGGCGTTTGAATCTTTTGGTATGTATGTGTCTGTATGGACGTTTTTTGGTCTGTGTGGGTTTATTTTTGGGGTTTGTGTCTCTTAGAGGCCATGTGTGTCTCTCTGGGCAATGTGTGTCTCTTTGGAGGGTTTGAATCTTTTTGGTATGTATGTGTCTGAATGGGCGTTTTTTGTCTCTTTGGGCTCTGTGTGTGTCACTTTGGGCTTTGTGTGTCTCTTCGGACTGTGTGTATGTCTCTTTAGCCTGTGTGGGTCTCATTGGGCTGTGTGTGTCTCTTTAGGCTGTATATCTCTTTGGGCAGTTTGAATCTTTATGGTCTGTGTGTGCCTCTTTTGGCTGTGTGTGTCGTTATGGACTTTGTGTCTCTCTGTTGGATGTGTGCGCCTCTTTGGGCCGTGTACGTCTCTTTAAGCTGTATGTGTCTCTTTGGGCTGTGGGTGTCTCTTTGTGCTGTGTGTGTCTCTTGTGGCTGTGTGTGTCTCTTTTGTCTGTTTGTCTTTTTGTGGTGTCAGAGTCTTTTTGGTCTATGTTTGTCTCTTGTGGCTTTTTGTGTCTCTTTGGGCAGTTTGTGTCTCTTAGAGGCCATGTGTGTCTCTTTGGGCAATGTGTGTCTCTTTGGAGGGTTTGAATCTTTTTGGTATGTATGTGTCTGTATGGGCGTTTTTTGTCTCTTTGGGCTGTGTGTGTGTGTCTTTGGGCTTTGTGTGTCTCTTCGGACTGCGTGTATGTCTCTTTAGCCAGTGTGTGTCTCTTTGGGCGGTGTGTGTCTATTTAGGCTGTATATCTCTTGGGGTAATTTGTCTCTGTTTTGTCTCTGTGTGTCTCTGTTGGCTGCGTGTGTCGTGGTAGGCATTGTGTCACTCTTTTGGATGTGTGCGTCTCTTTGGGTCGTGTACGTATCTTTGAGCTTTCTTTGTCCCTTTGGGTTGTGGTTGTCTCTTTGTGATGTGTGTGTCTCTTTAGGCTGTGTGTGTCTCGTTGGGCTGTGGGATCTTTTTGGGGTGTCTGAGTCTTTTTGGTCTATGTTTGTCTCTTTGGACTGTTTGTGTCTCTGAGTCTTTTTGGTCTGTGTTTGTCTCTTTGGGCTGCGTCTGTTTTTTTGGGCTGTTTGTGTCTCTTTGGGCTCTGTGTCAATACGTTTAAGCAATAAATATCTTAAAGCTTAACCCGTCTTTATTCTTTAGAATAGTTTTATTGTAAGCAAGTAACAAACTCTCTCCTGAAGTCACCTCTTGGATACACAATGCAGAAACTTCATTTAAGAAACTATGAAAAAATTGTAAGTAAGTAACAAATTCTCTCTTGAAGTCACCTCTTGGATACACAATACAGAAATTTCATTAAAGAAATTATGAAAAAATTGTAAGTAAGTAGCAAATTCTTTCTTGAATTCACCAGCTGGATAAACAAAGACATTTCGTTCAAGAAATTATGACAAAACTCTAAGTAAGTAACAAACTCTTTCTTGAAGTTACCTCATGTATACATAATGCAGAAATTTCATTTCAGAAATCATGAAAAAATTGTAACCAAGTAACAAACTCTTTCATGAAGTCACCTCGTGGATATGAAAAAATTGTAAGTAAGTAGCTAATTCTTTCTTGAATCCACCTGCTGGATAAACAAAAAATATATTTCATTCGAGAAACTATAACAAAATTCCACGTAAGTAACAAACTCTTTATTGTTTTCATGACTTAGATACACGATGTAGAAATTTAATTCAAGAAATTATAAAAAATTCTCAGCAAGTAACAATTTCTTTCTTGAAGTCAACTCTTGTGTAGAAATTTAATTCAAGAAATTATGAAAAAATTCTCAGTAAGTAACAACTTCTTTCTTGAAGTCAACTCTTGGATACACAATACGGAAATTTCATTGTAAGTAAGTAGCAAATTCTTTCTTGAATTCACCTGTTGGATAAACAAAGACATTTCGTTCAAGAAATTATGACAAAATTATAAGTGAGTAACAAACTCTTTTTTGTTTTCACGAGTTAGATATATGATGTAGAAATTAAATTCAAGAAATTATGAAAACATTCTCAGTAAGTAGCAATTTCTTTCTTGAAGTCAACTCTTGGATACACAATATGGAAATTTCATTCAAGAAATGATGAAAATATTTGTAAGTAAGTAACTTTTTTTTTCGCTTTATCACAAACAATTTTCACTTAGCTACACGATGTAGAAATTTAATTCAAGAAATTATTAAAAAATTCTCAGTAAGTAACAATTTCTTTATTTTCACTTAGCTGCACGATGTAGAAATTTAATTCAAGAAATTATGAAAAAATTCTCAGTAAGAAACAATTTCTTTCTTGAAGTCAACTCTTGGATACACAATACGGGAATTTCATTCAACAAATTATGAAAAAATTGTAACTAAGTAGCAAATTCTTTCTTGAATTCACTTGTTGAATAAACAAAAAGACATTTCATTCAAGAAATTATGAGAAAATTCTAAGTAAGTAACAAACTCTTTATTGTTTTCACGAGTTAGATATACGATTTAGAAATTAAATTCAAGAAATTATGAATAAATTCTCAGTCTAAGTAGCAAATTCTTTCTTGAATTCACCTGTTGGATAAACAAAAAGACATTTCGTTCAAGAAATTATGACAAAATTCTAAGTAAGTAACAAACTCTTTATTGTTTTCACGAGTTAGATATACGATGTAGAAATTAATTACAAGAAATTATGAAAAAATTCTCAGTAAGTAACCATTTCTTTCTTGAAGTCAACTCTTGGATACACAGAACAAGCTCTTTATTGATTTCACCTCTTGAATATACAGTACAGATACTTCATTCAAGAAACGTGATTAAACACGTTTTGAAACTACATGCTATTTGCTTGCCTTTCCTTGGCATCTTTCCAAATAAGTGGGTATTCCCCACTGCTTCCTACACATTGCAAAAAAGTGAGCAGTACGAAAACTCCACGTTTTCAACCAGACTGGTTTTTTTAGACAACACGAGAGACATGCCAAGTCGACATAGCTTTATTTCATTTTTAAGGTTAATTTAGACGAGGTTACGTGCGGCACGTAACCTCGTCTAAATTAACCTTAAAAATAAAATAAAGCTATGTCGACTTTGCATGTATCTCGTGTTGTCTAAAAAAAACCAGTCTGGTTGAAAACGTGGAGTTTTCGTACTGCTCACTTTTTTGCAATGTGTAGGAAGCAGTGGGGAATCCCCGCTCATTTGGAAAGGTGCCAAGGAAAGGCATGCAAATAGCATGTAGTTTCAAAACGTGTTTAATCACGTTTCTTGAATGAAGTATCTGTACTGTATATTCAAGAGGTGAAATCAATAAAGAGCTTGTTCTGTGTATCCAAGAGTTGACTTCAAGAAAGAAATGGTTACTTACTGAGAATTTTTTCGAAATTTCTTGTAATTAATTTCTACATCGTATATCTAACTCGTTAAAACAATAAAGAGTTTGTTACTTACTTAGAATTTTGTCATAATTTCTTGAACGAAATGTCTTTTTGTTTATCCAACAGGTGAATTCAAGAAAGAATTTGCTACTTAGACTGAGAATTTATTCATAATTTCTTGAATTTAATTTCTAAATCGTATATCTAACTCGTGAAAACAATAAAGAGTTTGTTACTTACTTAGAATTTTGTCATAATTTCTTGAATGGAATGTCTTTTTGTTTATTCAACAAGTGAATTCAAGAAAGAATTTGCTACTTAATTACAATTTTTTCATAATTTCTTGAATGAAATTCCCGTATTGTGTATTCAAGAGTTGACTTCAAGAAAGAAATTGTTACTTGCTGAGAATTTTTTCATAATTTCTTGAATTAAATTTCTACATCGTGTATCTAAGTGAAAATAAAGAAATTGTTACTTACTGAGAATTTTTTCATAATTTCTTGAATTAAATTTCTACATCGTGTAGCTAAGTGAAAATTGTTTGTGATAAAGCGAAAAAAAGTTACTTACTTACAAATATTTTCATCATTTCTTGAATGAAATTTCCATATTGTGTATCCAAGAGTTGACTTCAAGAAAGAAATTGTTACTTACTGAGAATTTTTTCCTAATTTCTTGAATTTAATTTCTACATCATACATCTAACTCGTGAAAACAATAAAGAGTTAGTTACTTACTTAGAATTTTGTCATAATTTCTTGAACGAAATGTCTTTTTGTTTATCCAACTGGTTAATTCAAGAAAGAATTTGCTACTTAGTTACAATGAAATTTCCGTATTGTGTATCCAAGAGTTGACTTCAAGAAAGAAATTGTTACTTACTGAGAATTTTTTCATAATTTCTTGAATTAAATTTCTACACAAGAGTTGACTTCAAGAAAGAAATTGTTACTTGCTGAGAATTTTTTCATAGTTTCTTGAATTAAATTTCTACATCGTGTATCTAAGTCATGAAAACAATAAAGAGTTTGTTACTTACTTGGAATTTTGTCATAATTTCTTGAACGAAATGTCTTTTTTGTTTATCCAGCAGGTGAATTCAAGAAAGAATTTGCTACTTACTTACAATTTTTCCATATCCACGAGGTGACTTCATGAAAGTTTGTTACTTGCTTACAATTTTTTCATAATTTCTTAAATGAAATTTCTGCATTGTGTATCCATGAGGTAACTTCAAGAAAGAGTTTGTTACTTACTTAGAATTTTGTCATTATTTCTTGAACGAAATGTCTTTTTGTTTATCCAGCTGGTGAATTCAAGAAAGAATTTGCTACTTACTTACAATTTTTTCATAATTTCTTTAATGAAATTTCTGTATTGTGTATCCAACAGGTGACTTCAAGAGAGAATTTGTTACTTACTTACAATTTTTTCATAGTTTCTTAAATGAAGTTTCTGCATTGTGTATCCAAGAGGTGACTTCAGGAAAGAGTTTGTTACTTGCTTACAATAGAACTATTCTAAAGAATAAAGACGGGTTAAGCTTAAAGATATTTATTGCTTAAACGTATTGATACATAGCCTAAAGAGACACACAAAGTCCAAAGAAACATACACAGCCCAAAGAGACACAAACAGCCCAAAGAGACAAACATAGACCAAAAAGACTCAGACACCCCAAAAAGACACACAGTCTAACGAGACACACACAGCCTAAAGAGACACACACATCACCAAGAGACACCCACAGCCCAAAGAGACACAAACAGCTCAAAGAGACGCACACATCCAAAAGAGAGACACAAAGCCCAAAACGACACACACAGCCAAAATAGTCACACACAGACCATAAAGATTCAAACTGCCCAAAGAGATATACAGCCTAAAGAGACACACACATCCAAAATATACAAACAAAGCATAAATATACATAAAAACAGTCCGAAGAGAAAAAAAAACCCAAAAGAGACACAAACACTGCTCAAAGAGACAAAACACGCCCATACAGACAAATACATAACAAAAAGATTCAAATCCCTCCAAAGAGACACACATTTCCAAAATAGACACACATGGTCTCTAAGAGACACAAACAGCCCAAAGAGACACAAACAGCCCAAAGAGACAAACAAAGACTAAAAAGACTCAGACACCCCAAAAAGACACACAGTCCAACGAAACACACAGCCTAAAGAGACACACACATCACAAAGAGACACCCACAGCCCAAAGAGACACATACAGCTCAAAGAGACGTACACGGCCCAAAGAGACGCACACATCCAACAGAGAGACACAAAGCCTAAAACGACACAAACAGCCAAATTAGGCACACACAGACCATAAAGATTCAAACTGCCCAAAGAGATACACAGCCTAAAGAGACACACACCGCCCAATGAGACACACACAGGCTAAAGAGACATACACACAGTCCTAATAGACACACAAAGCCCAAAGACACACACACACACCCCAAAGAGACAAAACACGCCCATACAGACACATACATACCAAAAAGATTCAAACCCTCCAAAGAGACACACATTGCCCAAAGAGACACACATGGGCTCTAAGAGACACAAACAGCCCAAAGAGACACAAACAGCCCAAAGAGACAAACATAGACCAAAAAGACTCAGACACCCCAAAAAGACACACAGTCCAACGAGACACACACAGCCTAAAGAGACACACACATCACAAAGAGACCACCACAGCCCAAAGAGACACATACAGCTCAAAGAGACGTACACGGCCCAAAGAGACGCACACATCCAACAGAGAGACACAAAGCCCAAAACGACACAAACAGCCAAAAGAGGCACACACAGACCATAAAGATTCAAACTGCCCAAAGAGATATACAGCCTAAAGATACACACACAGCCCAAAGAGACACACACAGGATAAAGAGACATACACACAGTTCGATGACAAACACAAAGCCCAACCAGACATACACACCGCCCAAAGAGACAAAAAACGCCCAAACAGACACATACATATTAAAAAGATTCAAACCCTCCAAAGAGACACACATAGCCCAAAGAAACACACAAGGCCTCTAAGAGACACAAATAGCACAAATAAACACACAAAGACCAAAAAAACGCCCATAAAGACACATACAGACCAAAAGATTCAAACGCCCCAAAGAGACACACATAGCCCAAAGAGGCACACACGACCCCTAAGAGATACAAACAGACAAAAGAAAGACACACAGACCAAAATGACTCAAACAGCCCAAAGAGACACACATAGCCCAAAGAAACTCAAACAACCCAAAGAGACAGAAGCCCAAAGAGACAAACACAGCCCAAAAAAGACTCAAACAGACCAAAGAGACACAATTATATCAAAAAGACTCAAACAGTACAAAGAGACAAACAGCCCAAAGAGACGCAAAAAGGAAAAATACAAAAACACACCCCAAATAGACACACAAAGCACAAAGAGAAAAACACAGACCAAACAGACTCAAACAGACCAAAGAGACAAACACAGACCAAAAAGACTAAAACAGCTCAAAGAGACACACAGCCAGAAGAGACAAGAGACGCACACATCCAACAGAGAGACACAAAGCCCAAAACGACACAAACAGCCAAAAGAGGCACACACAGACCATAAAGAGTCAAACTGCCCAAAGAGACATACAGCCTAAAGAGACACACACAACCCAAAGAGTCACACACAGGCTAAAGAGACATACACACAGTCCTAAGAGACACACAAAGCCAAAAGACACACACACACACCCAAAAGACACAAAAAACGCCCATACAGACACATACATACCAAAAAGATTCAAACCCTCCAAAGAGACACACATTGCCCAAAGAGACACACATGGTCTATAAGATACACAAATAGCCAAAATAAACACACACACACAAAAAAACGCCCATAAAGACACATACAGACCAATAGATTCACACGCCCCAAAGAGACACACATAGCCCAAAGAGGAAAACACGGCCCCTAAGAGACACAAACAGACCAAAGAAAGACGCAAAGCCAAAAATGACACAAACAGCCAAAAGAGACACACATAGCCCAAAGAAACACAAACAACCCAAAGAGACAGAAGCCCAAAGAGGCAAACACAGCCCAAAAAAGACTCAAACAGCCCAAAGAGACACAAACAGATCAAAAAGACTCAAACAGTCCAACGAAACACACAGCCCAAAGAGACACACAAAGCCCAAAGAAACACACACAGCCCAAAGAGACACAAACAGCCCAAAGAGAAAACTCAATTCCTCCTAGAATTATTTAAACTAAATAGTTACCCCCGCCCTAGAAAGTTCGGTAAAACACGATAGCCTTATTTATAGTGAAGCGTTTCTTAGTCGTATGTTTACCTGAATATTTAACAAGTACCATTTTTTCCATACCATCCATAAAAGTCAATTCCTCCTAGAATTATTTAAACTAAATAGTTACCCCCGCCTAGAAAAATCGGAAAAACACGATAGCCTTATTTATAGTCGTATGTTTACCCGAATATTTAACAAGTACCATTTTCCCATATCATCCATAAAACTCAATTCCTCCTAGAATTATTTAAACTAAATAGTTAGTCAGTTCTATCATTAATCTTCAATAGCGTAAATGCACCACTCATTTTTTTTTCTCCACTATTTCCTCTCAAATAAACTATTCTCTTTGAATTCAATTCTCTTACTAATATGAATTGTAAAGAAAACTATTCCTTTTATCCAAATCCTAATCACCAATCAAGTTATACTCGTTCCTCTTGGCAAAGGTGTAATGCCCTGTAGAATTGGACCGGTAGAATACCTACCAGAAAAACCTGTTTGGTACGGGGGCGTTGGCAAAGGTGTAATGCCCTGTAGAATAGGACCGCTAGAATACCTACCAGAAAAACCTGTTTGGTACATAGGCGTCACGTAAAGGTGTAATGCCCTGTAGAATTGGACCGGTAGAATACCTACCAGAAAAACCTGTTTGGTACAGGATTGCTATACCTGCACGATAATAACATGGTATTTGCTATACCTGTACGATAATAACATGGTATTTGCTATACCTGTACGATAATAACATGGTATTTGCTATACCTGCGTCAGAATTCCATATGTGGTTACTACTTATATTAACAGATCTGTTGAAAGAAACTTTTAGGACCAAAATGATCGGACCCTTAGTTATAGTTGGCTTTGAGAAGTGCCGGATGGTATAAATCAACATGATGTTGCAATGGGAATATAACTCCCTTCATTATTTTAAATAACATTCGTAATACAAAGAAGAGACTTGTGCAAGGTTTCAGGAACTTTCCAGTATAACAATTGAAAACTTTAAGGGATGTTGAGATAAATGTTGAGCTAAATAAATAAAAAAAAATGCGCATACAAATTTCCAAAAGAGAGTATCTACAAGATTTCGGGAACAACAGAGGATATTAAGTTGAAACTTCCAGCGATTGTCCAACTAAATCGAAAGAAACTTTGGTCGTCCAGGCTAGCAAAATAAAAGTATCTGTAATACCTTGGGAACACCTAATGTTATTAAAGTGAAACTTTAACGAGATTGATGGGGACAATCAACTAAATTCCAAAACACTGTGAGTATGCTGTCTGTAATAAAATCATATCTGTAATATCTGACGATTGGCTAATGGTACTTTTGTCAAGTTAATATTAAATTAAATCAAAATACCCTTTGCCCATCCAGGCTATTAAAAGTGTCTATCTGCAATATCTCAACAGCCGCTAGGGGTACGAAGATGAAAATTTTATCGAATGTTGAGGGCCGTACCAAACTAAATTCAAAGACAATATGCATCCTGGTTGTGAAAATGCTGTAACTACAAAATCTCAGAAATCGGCAATGTATTAAGTTAAGACTTTTAGAATATGTTGAGAGGGAGGCATAACAACGTCAAAAGAGTTGTGTAATGCTTTTTCTTGTATTTCTTAAGAGTTATTTCTGTTTAAAAGAAATGATTTCGATTATGTTTGAACTTTTGTATTCTATAAGAAGCATCTGGAACGATTTCAGAATTTCTGGTTTTGTAGCAAGTATTTTGTGTTCTGCCCCAACTATTTTTCATGCTGTTAGAACTATTTTAGAGTTGTGTAATGTATTTTTTTTTGTATTTCTTAAGAGTTATTTCTGTTTTATAGGAATGATTTTGGATTATATCTGAACTTTTGTATTCTATAAGAAAGTATTTGGAGCGATGTTTGAATTTCTGTGTTTTTTAACGAGTATTTTGTGTTCTACACCAACTATTTTTGCTAGAAATACTTTTGAGTTGTTTTGTGTGCCATGGTGATGTGGGGGTGTTTTGATGAGCATCATGAAAGGCTTGGCTTAGGAAAAACTTGGATCAATGGGTTGAGAGCATAATTTTTAACAAGAAATGTCTGAAAAATGTTTTGCAGGTGATGATGTGAAGTCAGAGGGTAACACATAGTAGTAATGGTGTGGCAATGTGTCGCGATTTGCTTGGAGTATCACGCTTTAGCAATAAAATGCCGAGTCCTGCTGTTCCAAAAAAGGTGTTTTTATGATTCACATGCTTATTTTCGGCGGGAAACCGGATTGAATGTGTAATTTTTAACATGAAATATCTGAAAATGTCTTGAGGGTGATGAGAAGATATTGTTCAAATGCGCATATTGTCATGGTGGATGAAAATTCATAGGCTGAGCTCAAAGAAACGAGGTATTTTCGTTAATAGATCTCAGAAATACCTCAATATGGCCCTGAATTTGCCTATAATATCAAGCCTGCCCCTCTGGAAATGACTGCTAGGATGCATTTTTCTTTAATACATGGTTCTTTTTGCGTATATTTTATTCTTTATAAGATTTTCCGTGTTTTTAGCTGATTTTTCTGTGTTTTAATAATGTTGTAAGTTTGTTTTAATTAACAGAAATTTTATTTACAAAGGTCTGTTTTTTAGATTTATTGTTTAGGACGAGTATTCAGTACATAATCGTTTACACAATTTAAGCATCTTGTAGTCCCTTTTCGCCTTTCTTACACATTTGCCTTGAAAACAATAATTTCTGGAAATAGATTTTCCCCTCTCCACGTCAAATATCGCAGGTGTATGAAATAAATAATTGTCATTCTAGCATGCGTGAAAAATGGAAACTCTCCTTGCGTTCAAATAGGCTATTTCTAGAATATATTAGTCAGAACAAAATATTGGCAACAGCCTGTTGGACCTGGCGTCTGGGGCGTTGATCTATTGGATAAAAAGAAAAAATCTTGAAAGAAAGAAAAAGAAACGCTTTGAAAGAAAAAAAGAAACGCTTTGAACATCTTGACGAAAACTAAAACCTCAAAAAAGTTGGTGTTCCGTTGTCAATACGCAACACCCAGGTGAGCACCGTCATTACATAAGACCCGAGTGTGCGTCGTCACTACATAAGATTATTTGAAAAAAACTACGTTTTCTAAAGAGTTAAAGAGGCTGAGTCACAAGTTCAAACTTTAAAACGTACAGGGATTAGAAGGTACAGTTGGGGGCTGCCGCCCCCAAACCCCCGCTTTCGCAGCCTTTAAATAAAAAAAAATTTTTAAACTGAAAGTAAGGAGTGACATTAAAACTTAAAACGAACGGAAATTATTCCGTATATGAAAGGGGCTGTGCCCTCCTCAACGCCTCGCTCTTTACGCTAAAGTTTTTATTGTTTAAAAAAAAGAGTTGTGAGAAAGTCAAACTTTAGCGTAAAGAGCGAGGCGTTGAGGAGACCACAGCCCCTTTCATATACGGAATAATTTCTGTTCGTTTTAAGTTTTAATGTCGCTCCTTACTTTCAGTTTAAAAAAAAATTTTAAAGGCTACGAAAGCGGGGGGTGGGGGGCGCCCCCCCCCCAAACTGTACCTCCTAATCCCTGTACGTTTCAAGGTTCGAACTTGTGACTCAGCCTCTTTAACTCCTTAGAAAACGTAGTTTTTTTCAAATAATTTATGCACGTTTTTGTACAGTTTATTACTTATTATTGCTTAACTAACTGTTAGAGGATTGTGTATTATTCTTTTCTTTCTCGACAGGGTGTTTTAAGGGTCGACCTTGTAACTCAGCCTCTTTAACTCTTTAGAAAACGTATTTTTTTTCAAATAATTTAAAAAAGAAACTGAGTTTCTTTTTTAAACTTTAAATTCAGTATATAAAAAGTTTCCTCTGACGGGGAATCGAACCCGGGTCTTCCGCCTGACAGTCAGGCGTATCGAGCACTGTACTAAAGAGACACATTCGTAATTGTATTTTTAGTATGTGGAATCTATTTTTGACGCAAGCAAATCCCCACAAAACTTGATATTTGGTTTTTGGAAAACAGAGAAGGAGTGATCAGATTGAGCTGAAATTTCGAGGATAAGCTCCCAGGCCCCAGGAAAGCTTATCCTCTAAATTTCAGCCCGATCGGACAACGTTAAAGGGGGGCTGTGGTGGGAAAATTTAACATGGGCTCTTATAGGAAAACGAGGTTTTTCGTAAGTGTAAATTCGGGGGATAATTTTTTCGGTCTGAAAATATCAAAAGGCCCTAACAGGTTGAATTCTGCTTTGATTGAGTCCTCATTCACCCCGATCAGTTTCCAACTGTGGCCTGTAGGCGTGGCTAACAAGAAAAAAAATGAACTTTAAGTGGCTATATTTGTTTTTTGAAAAACAGGGAAGGAGTGATCGGATTGAGCTGAAATTTTGAGGATAAGCTCCCGGGCCCTAGGAAAGCTTAACCTCTAATTTTCAGTCCAATTAGATAACATTAAAGGGGGGCTGGGTTTGGAGGGTTAATACTTCCGATCCACTTTCACCCCTGAAGATAACGTCCAAGAAGGGTGAAATTTTGAGCGTCTATGACTTGGACGCTCGGATACAAAATACAACCGCCGCTGTCTCTCCGCAACCGCTAGGGCCGGAAATCGCTTAACATTGTGGTGGGTCGCCTCTTTATAGAGGCACACAAGTGTGCCTCCTTGATGCCGTTAAATCTGACTCCCCCTCCATGGAAAAGTCCCTTTTTCCATGAAAAATTCCTCCTTGAAAGGATCCTCCCACATAAATCCCCTCCCCCTCGAAAAGTATTTGCATACTTCCTAATAACCAATTCATAGTTTACAGCCCTTCTCTCGGGTGCTGGCGGGGGGGGGGGGTCACGTAATCCTCGAAGACACTCATTAGATCTTTCGACTATGTTGAACAAGATGGCTGTACAAGATCAAAATTTGTATCGGGTGAATTCGAAGAAAAAAGGGGCGTGAAAGGGAGGCTAGCTGCCATTTAAAAAAAGCACTATCCGATCTTATAGGATCACTAGTTCGATATGATCACCCCTGGGGAAAAAAAACGAATAAACAAGCATCCGTGATCTTTCTTTTGGCAAAAAAAATGTAAAACTCCACATTTTTGTATGTAGGAGCTTTAAACCTCTGCAGAAGGGATCTCTGATATGCTGAATCTGATAGTATGATTTTTATTAAGATCACGTGATGTTTTGAGGGATGATACCCCCTTTTTCAAACATAGGGCAAATCTTCTTAGGCTCGTAACTTTTGATGGGTAACATTAAACTTGATGAATTTTATATATTTTCAATAAGCATGAAACCTATCATTATTAAGATTCTGTTTCTTAGAGTTGCTATTGAGACACATCAATGCTTACTCACAGTTGGTTACCAAGAATTGTTTGATAAAATTAATGATACAGAACTTCGACAAAACAGACTTTAACTTCACCTATGAAATAGCAGAAGAAAACTTGTTATCTTTTGAAGAAATTAAACGAGCAAATTTAGTAGTTTTGGTTGCTCAACAAGGTCGAAAATAGCTTATCAGAAAAGTAAGGGACAGAGATTAGGAAGTTCATGGACCCCAGAGAAATAAAGCGGTTCTGGAAAAAAAAAAACTAAATTAACCATAGGCACTCAGACAATATTTAGTGTTTTTAAAAACCAATTTGAGCAAATTTCCAGACAGCCCCGCAACTTTCTGATGTCAAACCTATATCTCACGGACCATTGATACCCGTTTACCACGGAGAAAACAGAAAATACGCTTGAAATGTTGAAAGATAATTAATTGCCCAGTTTTCGAATTGGGAGATGGAGAGCTCTAAACTAAAATTTCCGTTTGAAAACCCTTTGCTAAATAACCATTTCAATACTTCCCTCTTTATTCAAGAAATTTATAAATATCTTCTCATTATTTTTCTATAATATTAATTTTCCGAAATCTATATATTTTTAAATGGCCTACTATTTTGAAAAATACCTCTCCAGCATGGAAAATTCTTAACCAATATCGTTTCGGCACTCTTCGGTATTTTTGCCAACTTTGATGCTCCATATCACAGTTTATAGACAGTAAGCTTATCGCAGATAATTTCTGGTCTTCAGTCTCGGTGCGAACAAAAAGCTCCTCCCACTTGTTTCTGCCTTAGCGGATTAGTCTGTTATCGTCAATCACTGAGAAATGGTTACCAAGTGCATTATTCGTAATAGAGGGTTTCCACTTGTTTCGTGTCCAAGAGAAATCTGACTTGTCTACCCGAGAAAAGATCTGATAACGCCTATGTTTCTATCTGCAAAAACGTTCTCCGGAGCACTCGCACCCCTGTCCGGGTTTTTATAATGGGAGAGATAGAGAATGATCATACTGCTAATTCTATAAACTGTGCTCCATATCGTTAACTAGTCTACCCAAAGCCACTATCAAAAACTGGACAAACTAATATTCAAATAGATATTCATTCAAAAAGCCCCAGGCTAAGTTATTAATTTGATGCTTCCTCATTTGTCCCCCAGTAACACTATATTTCTTTGTAAATATGTTTTAACGCATAAAAAAAGAACAGGGTCAAAAAAATTCAAGTACCTTTAAGGAGAACTGCATCCAAAATGCAAATACATACTAAGCCTAATCAGAGGCAACGCTGTAGCGTTGCCTATAGTAAAGGCCATACGACTCCAATGTTTTATTATTTTTTTTCCCCAGAGGCACTTCATATGGAATGGGTCGTCGTAGAAACTTCAAAGGGGGCTCATTCGATTGGAAATCGAGAGTT
Source organism: Artemia sp. Qi Xiang Cuo (assembly GCF_049724085.1). Taxonomy (NCBI): domain Eukaryota; kingdom Metazoa; phylum Arthropoda; class Branchiopoda; order Anostraca; family Artemiidae; genus Artemia; species Artemia sp. Qi Xiang Cuo. Next base: position 13,790,642 of record NC_142799.1, read on the forward strand.
CTAGTGCCCTTTTTGATAGTCGAAAATGATTGGAGGGCAACTAGCCCCCCACGCCCATCATTTCCCCAAACACATCCAATCAAAGTTTTCAGATAGCCATTTTGCTCAGCGTAGTTGATTTCCAGATAGAAAATATCTTTTTGAGGAGGAAACTCCCTCGCAACCCTCAGGGCGAGGGTTTTAAGTTATGCCCTGGAGGTATATAAGGTTTTTATAGAAGGCGTTGTCGTAGAAACTTCACAACAGGCTCATTCGGTTGGAAATTCGACGGGCTAGTGACCTTTTTAAGTCGAAAGTGATCGGAGGGCAACTAGACCCCCCCCCACCCCCAGCTATTCCACAAACACATCCAATCAAAATTTTGAGATATCCATTTTGTTCAGCGTAGTTGATTTCTAGATAGAAAATATACTTTTGAGGAGTACACTCCCCCACAACCCTCAAGGCAAGGGTTTTAAGTTATGCCCTGGGGGCATATAAGATTTTTATAGAAGGCGTTGTGGTAGAAACTTCAAAAGGAGCTCATTCGATTGGAAATTCAAAGGGCTAGTGCCCTTTTAATAGTCGCTAGTGATTGGAGGACAACTAGCCCCCCCCCCCCCGCCCATCATTCTCCCAAACACATCCAATCAAAATTTTGAGACAGCCATTTTGTTCAGCGTAGTTGATTTCCAGATAGAAAATATGTTTTTGAGGAGGACATTTCCCCACAACTCTCAGGGCAAGGCTTTTAAGTTATGCCCTGGGACATATAAGGTTTTTATAGACGTTGTCGTAAAAACTTCAAAAAAGGCTCATTCGATTGGAAATTCAAAGGGATAGTGCCCTTTATAATAGTAGAGTCATTGGAGGGCAACTATCCCCCCCCCGCCCCTCATTCCCCCCAAGACAACGAATAAAAATTTCGAAAGATCCATTTCTTTTATCTTAGTTTATTCCCAGATTTCAATAATGTTTTTGACGAGGACACTCACCCACAACTCTTAAGGCCAGAGTTTTAAGTTAAGTCCTGGAGGCTAAAAAGGTTTTTATAGAAGGCATTGTCGTAAAAACTTCAAAAAAGGCTCATTCGATTGGAAATTCAAAGGGCTAGTGACCTTTTTAATAGTCGAAAGTGATCGGAGGGCAACTAGACCCCCCCACGCCCAGCTTTTCCACAAACACATCCAATCAAAATTTTGATATATCCATTTTGTTCAGCGTAGTTGATTTCTAGATAGAAAATATACTTTTGAGGAGTACACTCCCCCACAACCCTCAAGGCAAGGGTTTAAAGTTATGCCCTGGGGGCATATAAGATTTTTATAGAAGGCGTTGTCGTAGTAACTTCAAAAGGGGCTCATTCGATTGGAAATTCAAAGGGCTAGTGCCCTTTTGCTAGTCGCTAGTGATTAGAGGCCAACTAGCCCCCCCCCCCGCCCATCATTCCCCCAAACACATCCAATCAAAATTTTGAGACAGCCATTTTGTTCAGCGTAGTTGATTTCTAGATAGAAAACATGTTTTTGAGGAGGACAATTCCCCACAACTCTCGGTGCAAGGGTTTTAAGTTATGCCCTGGGGCATATAAGGTTTTTATAGACGTTGTCGTAAAAACTTCAAAAAAGGCTCTTTCGATTGGAAATTCAAAGGGATAGTGCCCTTTATAATAGTAGAAAGTGATTGGATGGCAACTATCCCCCCACGCCCATCATTTCTCCAAAACATAGTTGATCATAGTTGAAGGGTCTGAAAATTATGTCTTTGAGTTTGACAACCCTCCAGCCCTCAGGGCTAAGGTTGAAAGTTATGCCTTGGGGGAATATAAGGTTATTATAGAAAGTGTTGTCGTAAAAACTTCAAAAAGAACTCATTCGAATGTCTAATGGGGGGGTTTTCTTTTGGAAATGGTTCGTCAGCGGAGTTTGGTTAGTTAAAGCTAATTCTAATGGGAGGGTTTTCGAAACGACTAATTCTTATATCTTTTTTGAGAATTTCCGATTGAATTATCCAATGGGAAATTTAGTTAAGCTCTTGGCTAGCGGTCCGCGGGTGGCTTACCTGAGTGGAGGCTGAACATCTAGAGTGGGGAGCTTAATGTAGGAGTACAGGTAGGGAGCTCATATTGATGGCCATACTGACTCGAAATCAGATTGACGAGTTTCAGTTCCCTTAGGAGCGAGTGGAGCCACAATGACCAACAAGCTTGAGAAATATCAACACAATAGGATAAAATAAAATAATAGTGCGTTTATTGTCACTTACATAGTTATTTCAGAGCTCGTGGTTGTATCAAAAAATTAACAACACAGGTTTCCAATACAAATTGTTCTGAGACGAAATATCTCAAAGTTAATACACTTCGAAAGTTTATTACAACGCAATCATGATCAAAAAAATAGCTAGAAGACTGGTGTAAAACTCAAACTAAGACTCCAAATAGACTGAAAATAGACTCATAGTAGACTGAAAAAGACTGGCGCAAAATTGTTAAGTTCTAACTATCTATCCTCTGCAACTATGCCCGAGGTTACGTTTAGGCGTTGCTAGAAGTATATTTTTTCAGTCCTTATTGGCTGCACTATTGTCCTACATTACTATTGGACTGGCTTGCACCAATGAGCTACTCGGGTTTAATTACAGTTTATGAGTTTTAAGATGCCACTCTGGAACTAAAAACTAAAAATAGCAACTAAAAATTCTACACTGCAATATTTTGCTAACAGGTGTCGCTTAATTTATGACTTTTAAGCTATCACTTTGGGATTTTTCGAACGATCGAAGTTTTATATTGTAACATTTTACCAGCAGGGGGTCGCTTTAATTTCAGTTGCATTATATTTTATTTATTTGTAATTTTGTAATTTTTAAAACAAATTAATTGAACAAATATAATAAGGTGTTAAACTTATTCTACAGAAAAATGCAATTAGCTTAAGCAAGTATTTTACATCTCGAGTGACTACTTTTTTTGCATTGTAAATCTTACTTTCTTGACAGTTTGGTATTTTCGAGTTCTTATTATTCGAACACAGGTGTTAGTCACCTGCCGTATGAGATTTGGTCAAGCTAATATTTATTGAATACTTTGAGGGCGGGGGGTCAGATTTACTTATTACATTTTCTGTGGGAAGGAATTTTGTTTAATTCACTACGCTTATTTCTGTATTTTAAATTGAACGCCTGATCTTTGTTTGATCTGTAGGTTACTATAATTTTCGAATATACATTCTTGGGTGATGTTATTTTACTGGGGTAAATTTTACTTGGGGAATTTTGATGTATATTTTTTGAGAATCCATCCCATTACATATCATCCATCCCACTTTTAACGATGTCCTAATCGTTTTTATGCTCCTCCCACTTTCGAATTTGTTTTTTTTTTTTTTTTAAGGAATTTATTTTGTACTTATTAATTTAATTAGCTCTGCTTTGGTAAAATTCATATATATTCTCATTTTTTATATTTGATTGCTCTACTAGAATATACATGTAACAACATCACTTTTAAAGTTTATGGTCTACTCACTCGATTTGGCGAAGGGGCCAAAGCGTTTCTGCATTAGGTTATGTGATTATATAGTAATTATTATTTCCTCCACCTAACACTAAGTTTACCTTCACCTGATACGATTATCTCATCACTGAAAATGGTACATTTTGCCTTTCTAATACTCGACTTTACTTTCACCTGACGCTAAGATGACACGATGAAATTTTTATTCCTTCACCTGATATGATAATACTTCTACTTAGTTTTAACTAATCTAAGTTCGGCATTAATAATTGCTTTATTACTTAACGTGATACATGTTTGCTACTTCTATTGCTAATTTATACTTCCACCTGATGTTACATAGGCACGATTATATTACTATCTCGTCACCTAATATTACAAGTCCTTCACTTGATGTTCTAATACTTCTATATGGCTCCAACTGGTTAAGTTCTGCTTTTGTAATTATTTTGTTATTTAACGCTAGTTTATAATTACACCAGACGCTATATTGGTATGATGGGTATTTGATTCAAAAACATCTATCTACGTCTAAAACATCTAACTACATCTAAATTTTTGGCACATTAAAATTAAAATAATTTGCAAGAAAAAGTTTGACACATTAATAGATTCTGATATTAATGTCTGATTGCAACACTGAGCTTACGTAATTTACACTGATTTTCATATTTTATGAAAATCTCTTTATGTTCTTTAAAGTTATTAGCTAGATACATAAGATTTCACACTTACTTCATCATTCTACGTGTCTATATTACTCACATACGTTTTCACTCTACTTTGGGCTTCTGTTCACTTAATTACTAGGTTGGCTAATTGTTCATGGTTTGTCTTCTTGGTGTTTTGCTTTCTGTCGTTCGTTCTTTGGAATAAGTGTTTGTGTTGTTCGCAAGTATGACTGTATGCACAAAATTGTCCGTGCGTGGTTCCTTACGTCATATACGAGGGGTTAATGTTGTAGATTCGTTGAAATGTCTATTAGGTATGTAACCCTTATGAATTAATTACATGAAATCGGTATCTCGATCGCTGGGCTGGGTATCTCTTCTTGACACTTTTTACCCTCGGAAAATCTAATACTCGTACAGTCTGTATTTCCCGTAAATTGTCTACGTTTAGTCCATCTTTCATTTGGACTATGGGCTGTGTTTCTACGTTTAACGTTGTTTATGTCAGGATCAAAACTTGATCTAATTATACACAATCATTGAGGGCTTAATTATGGAGATTACAACGGTAATAACTGTTTGGTTCTCTTCTCCGAATACTTCATGTTGGGAAAAACTTTAACACGTACAGTTTATGTTTCCCACAAAATTTATTATGAGTGGTTCTTCATTTCATGGAAGATGGTTTGGTTTTGTGACATCTAACAATAATTGGAAAATCAAAACATAAACCTTTTGTCTTGTTTAACATATTTTCTCTGATATGGGGCTTAAGATACATAGTCCTTGAGGGATTGACTCTAGGTTTATTCTTGGTGTTTTAAACATTAAATCTTAAGGCCGTTGCCGTCTAAGGATTTGACGGGTATTTATGCAGTTTTACGGCATGACAGGTCGAAGCGGCTCTTTAGGTAATCATTAATTCAGGTATATATTTGTGTATAGGGTCCTTGGTTCCCGACACAGCTTGAGGTAATATTACCTGGTACTGGGTTCTGGTGATCTGGATTGGTAATCAGCATATCGTCTCCAGATATTTTCTTGGTGAGTACTTGTCGGTGGTTGACGAATGATGAAAGTAGATGCTATTGTGCTGTATTAGTGTCGCATGTTGGTACCATAATTAGTCTGCACTGAATACTCTGCTTCCTAGAATATAAATATCTTTTCAGAATCATTTGCTCTTTACAATTACAGAAGTTAACACATATATAACAACAACATACAGTTTTCATAATATTCTGCGTGGACAAATTTTTTTTGAAATAATAGTTATGATTCATGGTGCTAATAACATAAATTTAGTGCAGTTACAGTCAAACACAACGTAAAAAAAATAAGGGCAGATTTCATGATTTCAGGTATGTTGCCGCGAACATTAAATTATTACCAAATAAATGATGTGATCATTACAAAAACTATTATGTTTAAAAAAAATAACACTAAAAATTTCCAGATTGGTGGCTATTGGTATACACGTATATATGTGCATTTGGCACATATTCTATATTCAATACATTTTTTAAATATTATTAACGCTCATCTACTTTAACATTTACTTTCCTATTATACTACTATTTGCGAGGTAGGCAATATGGTTTATATGAGAGGTCTTGGTTTACTATAAATTTACAAATCTTTATTGTCTATGCGTGTTCATACCGCTTAAGAAATATATCTTTTGCAGCCGCATGGGTCTGCAAAAACAAAAAAGAAAAATTTGGGACTGGACATGACACGAATGAGGACCTGTATTCTCACTCGCTCGATCACGTCCTCCCTTACTCTTTTTTTTTTTTTTTACTTTAAGGGTTATCAGGGAGTGCTGGGCTTAGGTTTTTCATCTCACTATGCTCGATGTTATCTGACTTTTCTATCTTTCTACGTGTTATTCTCAACACTCTTCCGTAATTTAGGTTCAATGCGATTCGTATAGAGTATGAGATTATGAATACGAATCCTATCGTCAGTAGGGTATACCACCAGAAATTTGTCGAAAATAGTCCGTATCTACTTTCCACATACGTCAGTCTTTGGTCTTCATTGGTAAATAGGGGAATTTGAGAGTCTAAAGCTTCTTTTATTTTTGTTAGCGGTAAGGTTCCCTTGATATTCTCTATTTTTGACCATATTGTGGCTCTTACTTCTTCATTATCAATGTTAGGAATTGTATACGATAGATTAACTGGTTTGAAGTTGTTTATCTTTGGACTTATTATGTTGGTGCTTGTTGTTATGAGGGGCGTTTGCACCGTGGCTTCTTTAGTCAACAGTCGGCATCCTTGTTTTATTGATTTTGTTCTCACGTCTTGTAATAGTAGCTCAGTTCTGTATCTTGGATCGATTTTTTCCGTATTATTATAACATGAGATTGTCCCAACTGTTTCTTTTGGAACAGAAAACAGCCACAGATCATTTCTAAGGTGAATAAATATTTCTCTTTTATTACTGCCTACTAACGCTTCGCATGAGTTGGGAATTTCTTCTTGTTGAGTTTTTTTTAAAAATATATCCAACATACATGATCCGGGTTTTACATTATAAATGGGCAATGTTAGTTGACATACTAGGTTTTTGAATGCTACACATTCCTTTAGGTCTTGTGGATTTGCTAAGGCATATTTCCTCCTATCTTGATTGACTAGCAGGTAATCCGCTTCGGGGGTAATAGTCATGAACGAATTGGTTCTACCTATGTTGGCTGGAAATGTGGAGATTTTATACAAGTCATATATTGATTGTTGGTTTATTAACGGGAGTGTTACTACTACAAATAATTGCTCGTTTATCTCTGTGATGTGAACTTTTAGTATGGTGTAATTGTGGAATAAGTTTGCTACCTCTAGTTCTGTCGGTAGGTGTAGTCCGAATGTTAAATGCGTTTTTATTTCGTCCAGGACACTTTTAAGGTTCGAAGGATCTCCTAGGTCGTACGATAAAGTTCCTCCGGTAAGGGCAAATAATGCAAATTCAAATTTGCTAACGTTAGTTGCCAGGTTAAGTAAGGACATAGTCACTATGTCTAGTGATACCATGGTGAGGCTCGAATCGGTAATCACGCGATCTACTTCATTTTTTAAATAATTCATTATGTTTACTGTTTTTGATATTTTCTTTGAGATTGCCTCAATTTTGTCTCTCTGGTAATTGGCTACACTGGCTTGTATTTTTTGGACATGTAAGGTTACGTTCATGGCGTTATTTAGTTTTCCTACGTTTTGCCTCAGTATATTTAGGTCTTCTTCAGTCGAAAGCCCGAACAAGCGTGAGGCTAATTCTCCTATGATTGGTATTAGACTAGCTGATCTTCGATATTTGATTTTTCAAAAAAATACCTTGAAGATTCTTGTGGTACTTTGTTTTAACTTTTGTATTTCTGTATTGAACAATTCAAATAGTGCTTGCAATCTCTGTCTATATAATATTAGAAAGGATTGGTGAATTGATACTCTTAGAGTGTTTTTCTCGTTTAGCTCAGGTAATGGTTCGATATCTTCCCTTGCTGGCTCATCGGCCATTGCTAATCTAGCACAAGTACGTTTACCGTCTATTGTCCAACATTTCTTGTGTGGGTAATCATCTTCTTCCTCCTTTTTAGTTTTATCTTTCTTTTCTTCTGGTTGAATTGCTTGTACCTTTATCGTTTGCATTTCTGTGTGCCTTACTGGGAGTCTTGCTCTTAAGCCTATAGTAAATACGCCAATTGACTAGGTGCGGTAAAACATGGGTCCCGTTGACCAAGTCCATTTTGTAAGTATCGTGGGTCTTAGATAAGTTATTGTGGTCAAATTTCTAGGTGACTCGTTGCCAAGTGCGGTTATTTCTGGGGCTGTGCTTGTCGTAGTTTCCGACATTGAAGATTGTATATCTCTTACCGGAGTCTCATACGTAGGCGTGGTTGTTTTGGTGGCTTTTCTTTTTCTTTCAGTAGGCTTTTTATTTTTTTCATCTTGTTGTGTATTTGAGAATTTTAATTCCTTTAGATTGATAATTTTCTTGTAATCCTTTTCCTTTGTGAGTTTTGATATTATTCGCTTCGTAATAATTTGTTCGGCATGATCTTGCCACAATTCCTTAAGGAAGGTCCATAGGCTCGGTAATTCATTTAGCATGGCGTAATTCCCATCATAGAGTTTATTCTTCTTAGAAGTTGCCAAAAGGGGATCGGTAGTATATTTTGCCGTGGTATATTCGTCTATAGATCCGTCCATACTGCGTAATTCTCTTTTTCTCCTGTTTCCTATATTGTTAGTTCCTAGAGCTTTGTCGATTTCTGCCATTTTCTTGTCAAAATCGTCTACTATGAATTTTGACTTTAGTTTGGGAAGAATGGGAGGTAGATTTCCTGTATTTTCCCTGTGGTGCATATCCTTTGTGGCCTGCAAGTTTTTGTCCGATCTTAAGAATTGGAATATAGAATCCTTTAATTCATTGGTGTTTTTCTCCAGTCTCATTACCTGTTGAAATAGGGTTTCAAATGGTTTTGGATCCAGTTTCATAAATATTTTCCAGGCATTGTGGCTTGCAAGTAACGAGTTCTCATGTTTGAATATTATTCCATGTTTTACGATGTCTTGGGCTATAGTTTGGGAAACGAAGATTGTTATGAGCTTTGTTATTCACATTCTGTTTGCCTTTTCTTGAATTAATATTTCATTAGACATTATATTGGAAGAATTATTATAATTTATAATTGAACGAGAGATTAGATTCCTATCATTTGTTCTTTCTTTTTTTTTTTGGGGGGGGGAGACAAGATACTAACTATAAATTATATTTTTAATATTTTATAATAATTTTTTTTTTCTAAAGGAAACAAGGTGAGATTAAGAGATGTTGTCGTTGAATTTGTTACCCTGCTCATGGTCGTCGTATTTTTGATTCTTAAGCTGGAGGGGATAGATATTTTAATTACTTTCACGTGAAAATTTAATTGTTTTAACGTAAGAGTAATTGGGTTTTAATTATTTGATTGTTTCAGCTTTTTTGTTTTCTTGATCACTTTTGATTTTGATTGATAAGTTTTAATTCTTTTAAAAACAATTTCATTTCTTCTCGCTCTATATAGTGCACTCTTTGGATTGTACAAGTACTGTTTGTAATATTTTATTTCTTGGAGGGGGTCATGTTTACCATTTGGGTTTCCTTCAATTTTATAAACTAATTTTTGCTTTCTACATTTGCCAAGGAGTAATAAATCTGTCTGGCAAGGACCTTTAACATACCAGTACCTAATTTTATATAGTTTTTGCAACTTTCTTACCTCGTGTTGAACTAAATAAAGGTACTTGCCCTTTCTGCCGTAATATTTTATTCCTAATTTGCCTCTTGCTGGTCGATATTTGGGTTAAGTCTAGCAAATACGCCCAAAAATATATGATCCTTTGTCGTATCCCCTTAAGTCGTACTTGACGTCCCATTTTTTCGCAAAGATTTCTTCCCCTGATTTATCCACAATAATCATTGCCGCTGAGTATATGACATTCTCTTTGGCATGTTTAATGGATATGAATTCTGTGTCTATAATTGCTTTGGCCATTTTTCTGAAACAAAAGGTAGTTTCTATTGATCTTTGATTAATTTACGATTTACTTTTTTTCAAGATTGGTTATGATTATGGTACACTCTGGGTCGAAGTCAAACTACCTTTTCGCCGGCATTTCCTCAATACCTCGGTTATTAATTCGTTCGACCATAACTTACTTAAAGCTCCATGTTAACCAATAATGAATATTTACTTTGTGTGGAAAAACAAGGCAACTTTAGGATGAAGTTGAACTACTTTTTCACCGGTGCCACCTTGCACCTGGTTACGTGTGTGTTCGAACATAATATCATTCCTAAAGTTCCGTACTCTAGTTTAACGACTTTGCGGTCGCGTTATAATATTAAAAGTATAGAGATTTTCGAGAAACTACCTTTTTGTCAATACATAGATAATGTATTTGTATCTCGTGACATTTACTCTAATTCGTAGTTCCATAAATATTATCACAATACTGGTTTATCATGCATTTTTTGATATTAATCGATTTTCATGGTTATAACACTTCAGGTAATATTATAGGGTTCTTTCGTCATTCATTTTAACAAGATTATTTATATATACAGTTTCTCCCACTGAGGTTGGGTTTTAATTTCAATATGGGTGCATCCTCCGGCAGTGCCGCCTCTGAATTTGGAGATTTAAGCATATCGAGAAGTCGATAATTTTCCCATGACGAAATATTTGGGCTGAGAAATTGTAGTTCAAATACTATGTCATTTTTACCGTGTTCAGGTATATTGAGGTTCATTAAATACACTAAAAGTTGGTTTGGGAGGTGCAGGGCTTCTAAAGTGGCGGTTATGTCATTCCTTCGCATATTTTGACGAATGACTTTCCGGCACAACTGAGATAAAGACAATGGGTTATTTATTATCTTTACTAAGGAGAAACTTAAATTCACGTGCGATTGGCAACAGCATAATTGCTCACGTATTATTACGTCTAATCCAGGGACTATTTTTCTTCCGAGATTTTCATCCTCTTGGAAGAAATTCAGGGTCATTTCCTTTATGTATTTATACTCTCTTGGGGCAACTTGAAAAATTGCGGCTCCCGTTGAAGGGTTTATCGGATTCAGATACGTGTTATTTACACAATTGACGTACAGGATTTTAAGAAAGTTTTCACCTTCTAACATATGTCCTTGGTCTATTAATATGGAGAGAAACTTAATTGGCCAAATTGTAGTTATGTTATTATCATTTTGATCGTACCACATATTGTTGGCGATATATTCAGACAACGAGCTATACTTTGTTGCTGGGATATATTGTACTAAAGTTCGGAAGGCCAGATTGGCACTTCGCCTTGTGTGCTCTAGTGTTTTTGTTAGCGCACGCGCGCTAAAATTATATAGCACTAGGCTTGCCGTTAATCTTAGGATTATTCTTGGTTCCAACATAGTTTTTTGAGATTTTAGAAGATAATTTAGTTTTGGACAGTCAAGATTTTCTACTGCTTTAATAAGTTCCTCTTCTTTCATTAAATTGTCAATATGTCCCCATTCCCTTAACGGAGCATTAATATTGTCTACGCTATGTCTTATTTTAAGATTCCATAAGATTTTATTTTCTCGTCTACGATTATTTAATTGTTGATTACTTGGGTATCTCATCATGGTTACTATTTTGATTGTTTTACTAGATTTTAGGTTCAATATAAGCACATACCGTATGGTTGCGTGTTCCGGCGTTTCTCTTAACCCGTGGTCGATGGTTACTTACACACCGTATCTGGAAATGTGTTCTTATGTAAAATTTATCAGTAATTATGAAATAAATTAACTAAATATGAAAAAGGTTATAATGATTAAGGCATAGTAATAGATTGGTTAGGTGCCTTTAATTTGACAATCTTTGTTATAAATTTTAGCTGTTCTTAGTTTATTCCTTTAATTCTTGATATTTAAATTTCACTGGTATTCTTGGGTTCCTTTTCCTACTTTAGTTGATCTTCATAAGAAATGTCTTGGCACGGTGCCCGAACACGAAATTAAATCTACTCGCGTCCCAGCACCGTGTCAACGTATTCCCCACGCATCGGGATTTCTGTCCATTTTTATTCCATATTCTCGTATGGTCACTTGAGTTATCACATTTTCAAATGGTGAGGGTTAGGTAGGGTAATTTTGGCGGGTCGCATAGTTGATTTTACTAGTCTTTATGGCATTCTTCTTTCGGTTCTGGTTGTATTTCGTAAGAGATACTCTCACTCTGCACACCTCCCCCAAACAGTCAACAGGAAAGGCCTACAGGGTGAAAGTATTCCCCACGTATCAGGCTTCATGTCCTTCCTTTTTCATTTCATATTCCTGTCACGGTCACTTTTGTCGTCACATTATTTTCCTATGGTAGGGATGATTTGGGGTAATTCTTGCGGGTCACTTTTTATAGAGAGGTTAGTTGATTTTCTCATGAGAGTTCGCCGGTTAAACAATAATGACTAAAGGGATATAATGCACCACATGTCACTTCATTCGACCAGCGGGTCCCCATGTTTTAGGGTAGTTTTGTCCAACTCCAAAACTGTAGTTTCTCATTATGTGATGATTAATTTTTTGTAACTGTTTGGTAGTTTCTCATGAGAGAGCTAGGGCCAAATGGAAACGGGATGTTATGTAGACACCATTTGCCATCTCCACTTTGCCACGGCTTCCCATGACTGGGGGGGGGCATTCATTTATCACATTTGCTTGTTTCTTATTTGCTTTTTGTATTTCCATATCGAGAAATTTGACAAATAGGGGTTGTAGTGTTTGCCAAGCAACGTCTTGTTGTGCAATTAAGTCTCATATCCATGTAACTCTTTTTTTTTTTTTACAGGTGGTGAAAGTCAAGTGATTGCATGGTGGGATAATGGACACCATGCTAATCCTTGGCCCTAACCTCTCATGGTTGAGGGACGATCCATATTCATCATCGTATACTGTATGGACATTTGAATTATTGCTCTTATTCCATTTCTAGAGTACTTCATTGGGTTGTCGCTGACTATTTTATTTTGCTTTTATGAATTAGAATTGCCATGTATATTAAGCTTTTATTGATTGCCGAAAGAGAAAAAAAATTTTTTTTACATTCGAAGTGTAAGGGATTCTAATACTTATTCTTCGGTAAAAATTTTGCTTCGCTTTTTTTATTTTTTATTTTTTGAAATAAAAAAAAAAAATTTTTTTTTTTTTTTTTTTTTTTTTACCGTACGAAGTAAATGAGGTGTTAATAGTGGGTTTTTTTTTGCAAAAATTATATTTTAAATGGTCCGAGTGGGTTTTGGAGTTTGAATCGTTAGGGAAAGGATTGTATTATATTACAGGTTAGTATATTTCAATTAGTGCGATATCTGTCGATCGGCTTGAGGGAATTCTAAAGTTTTCTATTAGAACTCGCTGTGGCATTCGATATCTATAATTGTTGAACCCTTATTTACAGCAAAATTTTTATTAAGTAATCTATGGTTAACGAGGCAAATTTTTCTTTTTAAACAATCTTTTTTTTTTTAAATATACATAGTTTCAATTAATTTCGTTAAGGCCATTTTTTTGAAAATATATACTTATTTTTTAATGTATTCAAAATTCAGCTAGTAGGCTGTAACGTTTTTTTTTCTTTTCATTTATTTAGATATTTTATTTAGCCGTGACGCGACTAAAGTATTACTTTTATCGGTTTTGTATATTATTAGTTAATGGGAGTTAAGTGAGTTGAAGTGTAACTTTAATTTTAAGATGTCGAATCGTTCTTCTCCTGTGGCGGAGTTAACGCCACTGAATATCGTGTTCTAAGTTGATTTCCAAATATACAGCCTTTGAAGCCTTATCATCAAGTAAATTTTAGCTGAATGATCCTCACAAACAAGGATGCTGATTTGGGAGTCAAAATTCAGTACATAGCCCGACAACAACTCACTAGTCTATAATGATTTTCACGTCTCCACCACGTGGCGTTATTACTGAAGAGTTTCGTTGTTAGGCATAGGACATATGAAATTAATTCCTTTATAATTCTCAATTGAAAACTAGTATATACTCTTTTATGATATATTTTGATGACACTAAGGTGACGCACGACTGAAGGGGGGAGGGCTCATAAATTTGATTATAATGTTACTTATAGTATCTGTAATTCTTTTTCTTGGTATTTTATCGCTATAACTCTTTAGTAGGTTACTCTTCTGTAAGAGCTTGATTCAGGGAGAAAGTTTGATAATTTATCTTTGTTAGTTTAGGGTGTTCGAAGTGTACGTTCGAACAAAGGGCTAAATTATCTCACAGGTGTTGTAGTCTATTTTATGGCTTTTACTTTCACTTAATTGCGTTAGAAATTACTCTTTCAGTTATTCATGCTTCGTATAAATGTCTGTTTTGTTCTATCAATTTTAGTTAAGCACATGCTCACTAGTGAGTGCACATTTTTTTTGAATTCTTAAATACTGTGCTTTTTACAAGGCTTAAATTTTGTGAATAATATGTGATTTACCATGTCATATTATTTATTGGGGAAAATTAAGGATTTACTGGGACCTGTGGTCGCAACTGGCTTATAAGGTTAGTAGAAATTATTAAATGTTATCTTGTGATATGAGTATGTATGACTAATCGTCAATTTTTGGAAGGATTTTCTTCCTTTCGCGTTCATTGGTTATTTTTTGTAATTCTTTACGTCTGAATTATTTTGGTTATTAGAGTATTTCGACAGACCTATGTTAGTTTAATTTTACTCTACTTGCGCGGTTCATTTGTATGCTTTAATTCAATTTAAAGTAAAATTGGTTGAACTTGTTGTTGCAAATTGTTACAGTTTTTGGTGGTTATATTATTCTTTGCCTATCGGCTGTAAGCGTTCTACGGTTTTTGCTAATTATTGCAAGACTAAGGTGTTATTTAGCTCTCTTTAGTTACGATTTTAATTTATGGTACAACAATTATCTATTAGAGAAACATATTCTCTATAGTTGGCAATCAAAAATAAAAGTAAATCACCGCGCGTTTTTTTTTTGTCTTAATTCTATTTGAATTTTGACTTCTTGGTACGATATTTTGGAATTTTGGTAATAATTTAACGTACTTGGGCTTCATGGAAGGTTTTTCTTTAACGTTTGTCGCTCTTGACTTAGAGGACATGTTAATTAATATTTAATTATGCCATCAAAAAATTTAATTTAACCGAATAGGCTATATTAAAAACATAGGGTGGGCCACCAAAAATACTTTTTCCTTTTAGGTTTTTTTTTTTTTTTTTAAAGATTTATTTGGCTTGTTTTTTTGTTTCTACCGGATTACACGGCCTTGGGGGTTTTAATGGTACTTGTGGATATATCTCCTATTTAGGATTATATCGCATTTCTGTAAGTTGAAATGTCTGCGTCAAAATTAATATTTTAAGTTCTGCAATTTTGACTTATTTTTACGTTTTATAGAGTTTTTATATAGGACTTATTTTTACATTTTTCTTGCAAACTAGTTTTTACGTTTTTTAAGGTTACTAAAATTTTTCGTTTTGCGTCAATTTTCTAGCAACTAATTTCCTTTATTCGTTTAGGTTTCGGAACGGAACTGTGTATTATTTTATTTATTTTCTATTATGCCAGACCACTCTATTAACAATATACGACTAAATCTATAGTTAAGGATATATCATAGATATCAATTTTTGATAGCAAGCTATATTTTTTTTTTCATTTTTTTATCTTTATCAGGCCTAATTTTTTTTTTCTGCTGCGGGGGTCTTGATATTTGAGGAACATTTCGGTATGGTAAGCTAATTCTTAGTTTTTAGGCGAAAGGACTATTAATTGTAGGTGTGCAATTAACTCAGAGTACACGATATCACACGGGTCAAATATTTTTTTGTTAATGAAAAGATGAAAAGTGAAGACGATTTAACTCGAGGGCTTTATGCTTATGTGGTTTGACTATACTATCATAAATCTTAGTGGTTAGAACTACGTTTGGAAATTACGGGCTTTGATTATTGTTGCAACTTATCGTGTCGATGCTTTACATGGGGTCAATTGAATTGTACACGCGATTATTGACATCTGAGGTAAATTAGTATCATTTTTCTTGAAGAATCACAACGTCATTTTTCCTTTCAAATTTCGGGAAATTGGTTTGTGAATTTTTTAAATTTAGTAAAGGATTTTGAAGGAATAGTAAGGACTGCCTTTGTTGTTCTGATTGATTAATAACTCTTTGTCTACAATAATTAAAATTTGCACTAATATTTAAGGGAAAATTAGCGTATTTCCTACCCTTTGGGTTGGAGTGGAGGCCGGCTAGTACGCATGGTGCACGTTAGGGTAAATAAATTTTTTTATTTACTTGTTGGTACGTACATTCTTGAGGTAAAACAAGCGAAAACACACGGTGGTAAGGCTTTGGATGGCCAAATTTCGTCGTTTTGGCTTTTGATTCGTAGAATGCAGTGGAGTTTGTGGTTGTGTTCGGAGGAACACGTAAGCGAGTCTATCAATTTACCATTATTGTTTGTTTGAATTGTTTTCGATTGTTTAATTTTTTCAAAATTTTCAGTTCATATAATGACTGAGGCCTGCTTCTGTTATTTAGATTGACAGAGGCCCTATATCTATAATTTGGTTAATTATCGTATGCTTATTTGCAGGTAAATCATGCCTTGTATTGTTATTCTCTTACACATATACATATGTATATATATATATACACATATATATGTACACATCTAACTATCTAGTAACCATGATAAGCTTGCTTATTATGTTGCCGCCAATTACCTGTTTTCCTAATTGTTTCTTAGCTGGGCGATTAATACAATAATAACTCGCGTGTATACTTTTTTGACTTAATATTTTAAGTTGCTTGGTATTTCATAGCCTTTACGGCAAGTTTGGGTGGTGGTTATTTTCGGTCACCTTTTCTTGTGATTAGATTTAGTATATTTTGGAGTTCCGTATTCGATTATATCGTTGGCATGATGATTAAAAATAAATATTCCACAAAATTGATTTTGAGAAGACATAGAATCTATTCAAGCGCCAATCCGAATACTTTTTTTTGAATTAAAAGTAATTTTTTGGAATTTAGTGGTCTGGGGTTATGGATTGATAGACGGCCGAACCTAGGACGCGGATTTGCTCCTCGTGCCCTGAAGTAAATATCCTCATTAAGCGATCCATTGCGATCGTCTGGCTTCCAACTCGGGGGGGGGTGTCCGAAATTCTTTTTAGATATTCCTTATTAATATAATGTGGGCTATTCATTGCATTTTTTTTTTTTTTTTTTTTTTTTAAACTTTAATTTTCAATGGGCATTTTTTTTTATTTTTTTTTGTTATTTAAAAAATATTTTATTTATAGCGTAAAAAAAATTATATATTTTAAATATTTTTAGATCGGCTATTGGGTTACTTATTACTTTTTTTGTCGCTAAACATTACATTCTATAAAAAGTAGTCGTTTTAATGTATTCGAAGGGGATTTTGACGGGGAAGAATTTTTACATCTTTTTGTTTTTGTTTAGCTCGATTTATTCTGGTGTTTGGCATTTCTTAGTTTTCTGGGGCTTCTAGCGACGGTTGGGTATTGGGTGTTCCTTGTTGTTCATAGCTTTTTGAGGGATCTTGGCCCGTAATAGCATTCTCTTGGGCGTCAGGGTACTGGTTCCTCGTAATTATATTATTATCCGTTAGAGGATTCTGCTGATTAGTTTCCACTTGGGGTTTCATGTGATGCTGACAAGCCTGATTTGGAATCGTAAAATATGCAGGTTGGGATGATCCTTTGTTGTAACTATTAGTAAGAAAATTTTCCAAATGGGGGCTGAGGGGTAGATCAATTTCAACGGTTAAATATGTTGCAACCACTTGTTCCAAATTTGAGCAAAAATCTCTCTGTTTCTGTAGTTCCTTATTAATTTCGACATGGTTTTCTTTTAGCTGTTTCTCTACGATATCTTGTTGCAGCTTAATTATTTCTTTTTGTGCCTTCAAGTGGTCGTACTTATGTTGCATTTCCAGAATCTTTGCCCTCTGGGGTGTTAGGAGTTCTTGTATTGCCATCGTCGCGGACAAGATGGTACTATTCTTGTAATCTTGTACTTTTTTTCCAATTTCCTGCAATTTATCGTACAATACTTGTAATTTTAGGATCTGTTCGGGATAATTATATCCTTCGACAATTGCGGTGTCACTAATTGATTCCATCTCGTTCTGGATTTTGGTGATTTGTTCTTTCACCTCTATAAATTGGGCCTCCATTAACTTGTCTACTTGCTTAGTAATTAAGATCTCATTTATCTTTTTGTTCATTTTTTCTTGGGAGGCCTTAACCTCGCTAAGCGATTTAAGTATGGTTTCTATCATATTTTCAATTTTCGATTTTTCAGTTATTAATTCGGCCGATGCCACTAGGAGTTTTGCTCGTACTTGAAATAGCTGATCCATACTTGTTCTGTCAGTAATAGGATTGCACTAGTTATCCCTCTTCCTGTAGAAGTGGTTGAATAATTCTTATTTTTCTTTTATCGTCTGGTTTTTCTTTGTCAAGCCGGAATTCCGTTTATCTGGAAAGATTTAACTATCAACTTGTTGAATCTTAAGGGTTGCTTTTATTGTATTCCGTCTGTATATGTTCCTTTTTCTTTCAACTGCTCATTTCGATTTATTATTATCTCATTATAAGTTTTTTGGGTTATTCAATTTCTAGACGTATTTCCATTTGTCTGGTTTCCTACTAATTCTGCCAGATTTCGTGGTAGTTTCCTGTTCAGTTTCTGGCGTTTTACTCTTTTTTGACTTTCCCATGGAGATCAGATCAAATTTCTTATATTGTTTCAAAAGGAATTTCTGGCCCTTTGCCTTAGCTTGTTTTGCATGGGCGGTAGCCGAAGTGGGTTTTTGTTTCTGTGTGTCTTGAGGCTCATCGTCGAATTCGGTAGAACTAGTTCCTGAGGATTCATCGTTATGGCTTTCTGGGGTTGTCCTTTGAGGTTTTGTTGTATCACCTGCTGTTGCTTCGTATATCTCGTCTGCTCTAGAAGTTGAGGGTTTATTTTCTATTTCCTCACACTGAGGTCCTGTTTCGGGGGAGTTAAAAGATTCCTGGGAACTCTGGGAGGAGTCAAATACTTTTTGAGAATGTCTCCACTGCTTGAATGCCATATCTTCCGGGGGTGTGGTGTATTTCGTAGCATGGTCTGTTTCCAGGAGTGAGATTCCTTGGGTTTTACTTTAGATACCGTTATGTGATGGTACTGTCCCAAGTTTTCATCTTCAGGGCGTTCCTGTGTCCACGGCAAAGTACTTTGCCTTGTTTTTATCGGATAATTAATAATGTCCATAGCCTCTCTCAGGTTTTTTGTATTTTTATCCCTGGGAGGAGTCTTCCTCCTTTTTGTACCTGGGGTTTCCACGGCTCTGTTTAGTTCCTCCTGTAGCGACAGGGGTCTTTCTATTGGGGTTGCTGGGGATACCATGTCATCAGGAAATATTTTGGGGGGACATGGAGTTGAAATTCTATCGGGGAAAAATTGGGTTTTTGGCGACAGCGTATAATCCAAGTCTTGCTCTGAGCTTTCTGGGGACGAGCTCTCTGGGCTCTTTGGGGTCCTTTCAGGCATGGGTGTGAAAGGCTTTCTTTTGGTGATGACTAGATTTTTCATGGTCAAAAATTCTTTAAAATATTCCTCTTCGCTATTGTTTTCGAAATGGTTTTGTTTGAAATTAAATGGTTTTAGTTCTGATAGACTGGACTTAGGAAATTGATTTTCCGCGTTTGATGAATCTGAAAATGGGGGTTCGGGTGCCCATTTACCTGGGTATTTGGCAACTTTCATATGTCTTACATGCGCCTTGTATGTTCTTCCGATTTCTGGACTTACCATTTTAAAAGTAAATTTGTTGTCATATTACTTTATTAGTATATAGGTTCCTGACTATTTATTTTAAAGTGTTTTGCCTTCCAGTTTATCTTCATTTTTCAAATATACACGGTCGCCTACCTCGAAATTTATATTCCCTTTGATTTTGGATTCATTTTTCAACTCTTGATTCATTTTACATTTTTCTAACTCTTGTCTAACTATTTTATAGGTTCTTCTCATCTTATTTATAAAATCTTGCTTATAGTCCTCTGTACTATTGTAATACTGTCTTGATTCTATAATTTCTTGATAAGGTATTTCATAATCGCGTCCGAATAAAAGAAAAAATGGACTTTCTTTAGTCGTTTCCGAGTATGCCGTATTAATTACATTGGTCAAGTAAGGTAGATATTGATCCCAATCGTTTCGATTGTTCTTTGTATAAATGCTTAAAACGTTTGAAAATATTTTGTGCCTATTTTCAATTTTTCCATTTGCTTGGGGATGGTAGGGGGAGGTTATTAGTTTTTCTGTTTTAAGGAAGCTCATTAAATCCTTTGTTACTTTAGAAACGAAGTTAGATCCATTGTCACTAATGACCCGTTTAGGAACTCCAAACTACAAAAATATTTTTGCTAAGGCTTTGCTAGTGGCATGTGCGCCTTGATTTTTCAATGCTTTGGCAAAAGTGAAGCCGGTAAAATGATCTATTACTGAGAGGATGCAAGTATGACCTCTATTAGAAACGGGTAGTCCTCCACTTGTACCAAAAAGGTCAAATGAAACGATGTCGAAAGGGAACCTTGCTCTCGGCACTCTTCCCAAGAGGTGATTAGGGTACGTTTGAGGATTTTTTCTTAAGTTACAAGCTTCGCATGTACTTATAAAATCTTTGAGTTTTGTTAACGCCGACGGAACATAAGAGTATTGTTTTAGCTTGTGAAAGGTCTTGGTTATTCCTAAGTGTCCGCTTGTTTCCGAATGGAAGTACTCAAAGGCAGGTATTATTAAGTTTTGGGGCAGTACTGGGATTATTAAGGTTTGATTTCTATTCGTTTCGCCTGTTACTATCCGGCAAAGGATTTCTTCGTCAAGGTCATAATAAAAACTGTCTATGTCCCGTCTTAGGGCTTAGAACTTATCAGGGAGATTATCTGAATTCACAAAGTAATTAATGAGAGTTAAACACATTTCATCCTTAACTTGGTTTCTTTTAATATTGGCTAAGGATAAGGGACTTACTCGTGGTCCTTCTTCTTCTATAAGGATTTTTGTTATATCCTTCTTTTGTTTTTGTTTAATGTGATTAATGGCATTTATCTGTTTAGTTTCAGTGTCTGAGGAGTTATTCTCAGGGTATCTACTTAGGTAATCGCAAGGTGCATTCTGTTTACAGGTCACGTGTTCAAACTCGTAATCCAGATCCTGGATTTTCATTATCCATCGCGCTAAGATTCCGGTTGGATTCTTGAATGTGCTTAGGTACTGTAAGCTTTTCTGGTCCGAGCGCAACTTAAATTTTCGTCCTACCAAATAATGTCTTAATTTGTCTACGTGGTGAATTATAGATAGTAATTCCAATTGCGTTGCTTAAAAACTACTTTCGCCTTGGTTTAGAGTTCTGATTTAAGAGAATATGTATTTCTCTATATATCGATGGGGGGTCGGTTTTGGATTTGGGTTATTTTCCACGAGGATTATTTGAGAAAGGATTGCACCGATACCTAGGGCTGAAGCTTCTGTGGTAACCACGAATGTACCTTTTTCAAAGTCTGGTAACGCTAATATTGGTTCAGAAGTAAGAGCTTTCTTGAGAGTGTCCAAAGAAGTTTGAGCTTCCTGAGACCACGTACCGTTTTGGGACTTTCCTTTAGTCAGGTCTGTTAGGGGTTTTGTGATTTGGGCGTAGTTACGTATAAATTTTCTAAAATAACTGGTTAAACCAATAATGCCTCTTAATTGTTTCATAGTTTTTGGCGGCTTAAGATTCTCTACACATTTTATCTTCTCAGGGTCCGGTGATATTTGACCTTGGGTCACTATCATTCCTAAGAATTTTATTTCGGATTGAAACAAATTTACTTTTTCCGGTCTACATTTCAAATTACCCTCTCTGAATTTTTCGAAAACTTTGGTTAATGTATTTAAATGTTCCTCTGGTGTTTCTCCCACACAAATAATATCATCCACAAAATGGATAATATTTTCTATACATAGTAGCAAGTGTAACAGGGGTCTACATAATGCACTTGAACTAGTTTTGAGTCCGAAGGGTACTCTCAAATATTCATAAGAACCACATTCCGTCGTTGAAAAGGCCGTTTTATAGACGTCATCATCTGCTATCTTAACTTGGTGATAACCTTGCGTGAGGTCAAGAGAGGTAAAAATTTTATTTTTGGTTGAAATGGAATCCAGGATTTCATCAATTCGGGGCAGGGGAAATTTGTCACTTACTACTTGCTTATCGAATCAAAATTTTGAGATAGTCATTTTGTTCAGCGTAGTTGATTTCCAGATAGAAAATATGTTTTAGGCGACTCAACGGTCGGGCGACTCACACGCGAACCTAATCTTCAAGGGCGATCAGACATCCCCCAATTTCTTTTCAAGGGATAACTCCCCAGTAGCACAAAGAAACAAAACGCCAGAACCCGCTAGGCAGAAAACCGTACGTTTTCAGCCCATTAACCCTACAATAATACGGTGCTATAACTGCAATCGTGTTGGCCACATAGCACGAGAGTGCCACTGCGTCACCAATCCCATACCAAGAACTGCGGTCGGTAATACGCAAAATGACGGTAACCATTTGTTCAGAAGAACAAATATTTGTACCCGTCGTGTAATAGGCTATAGCAAGGGGGGATTGCGCCAATCAGTCCCTTATAATGCGTACCAACCAAATCTGGATAGCCCTTTTCCCAACAGGCCAATTAATTACCGGTTTTAAAACCAAAATACTCGCCAAGGCAAAAATAAGGCGATAATGCAATATAAAAATCACGAAAATTTGCCTATTAGAAATGTAAGTTTTACAAGCAAACAGAACTGGAAAACAGCGACAGCAAACGGCACTGACACGAGACATCCACGTTACCATAATAATACATGGCGAAGACGGGCAGACGTAAATCATTTAAATATGCCTACGGAACCTAGGGCGTCTGAATATCTATTACAGGAACCGACAAGTGAAATAAATTCTCAGGGAAACGCTTCAGGCCCCTCAGAAACATAAGTTGGACCCCGAGGGTGCCAGGGATATTTAATAGGTCCAAAACAATACTAGTGCCTTCTTGTAGTGATATTATTAACAAGTTACCTATATTTAATGATTTTTGTGTAGAAAACGTTTACTTTACGGCCTTAGTTGACAGTGGAGCTACTATAAATATCATAAACTCTTGCGTATTTAATATGTTGCCTCTGCACATTAGGCGACAAAAGAACCCCAATAATCCCAATTTAACAAGTATTACAGGCCATAAATTAAATGTAAAAGGGTCAATTTGCCTAAACGTAAAAAGAGACAACAGAACCTTCATGACAAATTTTATTATATGTGATAATCTCCCATATGAAGCTATTATAGGGGCAAATTTTCTAAGGTCTAATAGAATACTATTAGACGTAGCCAATGAGAAGCTTGTATACCCAACTAAGGTGGGGGAAAATATTTCTACCTTAAGAAATCGTAACAGAGGTTACGAAGATAACATAACAGTAAACAAAATTTCTAGTGGTATAATGTCGAAGAATTTTGAACCCCAAGTCTCACAAAGACAGTGCATAATTGGAAATTTGTTCAATTATCCCGAAAGATATCGCAGAAATGAAGTAAATTTAAATAATAACAGTATTGAATCTTCGAAAATAAAAATAGGAGATATGCGACAGTAGAGATCAAATGAAATTAAGAAAGTAGTGGAATTGTGGAAAAACATAGTAAAACCAAACGTGAAGTCACAAGATACCGCAATGGCTCAGCATAGCGCCAGCATGAATCAAATAAACAAGGAACATGAAGAGAAAAATTACGGATTTGCGATAAGGAAAACAAAAGTCCCTCCCAAAACGATGCAAAAAATCCAAATATCACAAATGATCGAGCAAATAATTAGAAAATCAGAAATATGGTTTGCGACACCGTCTGAAATACCTGAAAATCTGTTATGCGAGGAACAGATTATATCTTATAACAAAGGTAAAGGTTTTATTTGGGTAACCAATAACCATGAAAACCATACAATTACAATTAAAAAGGGGACTTGATTAGTCCAAATCGAGGTTTTAACGGAAAATGATTTAAATACATGGTAAAATTCTTAAATAAACCTAGTTAACGGTATTAAAACTTCAAATAACGAATATCCTTTGACTAAATCGAAATTTTTAAACAAATTTAAAATGGATCATATTACGGATATGGAACTTAATAAAAAATTATGCTATTTTTTTTGTATTTTTAAGTATTTATTTTCTGAATCTTAATATTATTTGGGTCTTATTAAATTTTACCATAATTAATTTTTAACGACTGGTAATCCCGTATCAAAACAGCCATATCGTGTGCCATACAATCACAAAGAGTGGTAAAAAAATAAAATCCATGAATTAGAAAGAAACGAAATTAGATCTCCAAGTAAAAGTCCGTATAGTGCACCAGTGTTCTGATAACCAAAAAAGAAGGGAGATCTTTGGATCGCAAAGTACTAATCATCCCTCAGCACCGAAGTATTTAGCGCCAATTTTCCCTGAGAACTAATGAATAAAACCCTTGTATCTCTTTCCAGACACCCCTAAATTTTTAACTCTTCAGTCCATACCAAATTCCCAAATCAACTAAAGAGAGGAAAAAAGAGTTTTCAGAAGACCGAATTCTCAACAACTAAATATAGATCTTATGACTATTTATGAACACTGTCTGCACTGATAACAAGTTCTAGTGCGCTATGTAGACCCCTATTGCACCTGTTGAGAGGATTAAGGAATATAATTCATTTTGTTGATTATATTATATGCGTGGGGGAAAACACTGAGCAACACTTGGCAACTTTAGCTAAGGTGTTCGAGAAGTTCAGGCAAGGCAATTTAAAATGCCGGCCTGAGAAAGTAAATTTATTTCAATCCAAAATTAAATTTTTAGGAGTAGTAGTAACCCAGGTAAAGATATCCCCAGACCCTGATAAAATAAAATGTGTTGAAAACCTCAAGCCCCTCAAAACTATGAAAGAATTAAGGGGAATTTTAGGCCTTACTGGACATTTTAGAAAATGCTTACGCAATTATGCCCACAGCGCAAAACCACTCTCATAATTGACGACAGGAAATTCAAATAAGGGTACCGGGACTCATGAAGCTCAAACGTCGATGGACCAACTCAAGCAGGTACGCTCGGCTGAAACTCTGTTAGCGCTCTCTGACATCGAACGCGGACAATTCATCACTACAACCGATGATAGCTCGAAGGGCATAGGTGCACTTCTTTCGAAAACAATCCCAGTAGAAAACCCTAACCCTCTTCAGGGAACACCCAAACAAATAGAAAAAGTTATATGCTATTCAAGTAAAACTTTATCAAAGGGCGAAAGCAGCTATTCCGCCACAAACTTAGAATTGTTATCTATTATCTACCACTTGGACAAATTTAGACATTATTTAATTGGTAGAAAATTTATATTACGATCAGACCATAAAAGCTCGCAGTACCTGTGCACATTTAAAAACCCCACGGGAATTCTAGCTAGATGAATTATTAAAATACAAGACCTAGTTTATGAATTTGATCATTTAAAGTGAAACCAAAAAGCAGCTTGTGACTTTTTGAGTATATATCCAGAAAATGATCCGTCGGAAAATGAAGAAAATAAAGTTAATGCTATAAATGATAAAAGCAATCCTGGACATATGAAAAACAAAGTAAAAAATGAGTCGAAGGAAAATAAGATTAAAGTGTGTCTCCCATCTTCGTAAAGCGTAAAAAGAAAGCAAAAAAAGGACGGAATATGCGCAGCATTACTTGAATGTTTTGCAAAGA
The DNA here is from genome assembly GCF_049724085.1 of Artemia sp. Qi Xiang Cuo. Classification (NCBI taxonomy): domain Eukaryota; kingdom Metazoa; phylum Arthropoda; class Branchiopoda; order Anostraca; family Artemiidae; genus Artemia; species Artemia sp. Qi Xiang Cuo. The sequence goes on from NC_142799.1 coordinate 13,816,232, forward strand.
ATAATGCGGTACAAGATACATTCGAAACCATTAGAAAAGATAGACAGTTTTTAATATGATCTTGATGAAGAAATACTGTGTAGAATTTTGACTGCTGAGACAAATAGAAACCAAACCTCGATAATACCTGTATTACCACAAAACTTGATAGGGCCTGCATTTGAATATTTTCATTCGGACACATGTTGACATTTAGTAGTTATGAAAAAGTTCCATAAGTTAAAACAATACTTTTACTTACAATCGGCACTGACAAAACTTAAAGAATTTGTAAATACATGCGAAGCATGTAATATAGGAAAAATCCCCCCAGCTTATCCAAATCCCCCAATGGGAAGGATACCAGTAGCAAAGTACCACTTCGATATTCTCTCATTTGACCTGTACGAGACAAGTGGAGGCTTACCTGTTTCCAGCAGAGGCCATACATGTATTCTTTCTGTTGTATATCATTTTTCAGGATTTACTTTTGCAAAAGCATTAAAAATTCAAGGTGCTTATGCCACAAGTAAGGCATTTGCAAAATTATTTTTACAATTTGGCATTCCTAATAAAATTTTGAGCGACAACGGGAGCAATTTCGTTGCAAAAGTAACAAAAGATTTAATGAGTTTCCTTAATATAGAGAAAATGGTGATAGCGCCGTACCACCCACAAGCTAATGGCAAAATAGAAAACAGACATAAAATATTTTCTAACGTTATATGTATTTATACTAAAGACAATAGGAGCGACTGGGATAAATTCTTACCTTATTTAACCAACGTAATCAAAACTGATTATTCCTAAACAACCAGAGAAAATAATTTTTTTTTACTTTTTGTTCTAGATTTTAGAATCCCTTTTGATTATTTTTTTTAATCTCGGCAGTTTTATCACGACTCAGAAGATTATAAAAAAGAATTCATAAATAGGATGAGGAAAACTTATAAAATAGTTAGGCAAGAATTGGAAAAATGTAAAATAAACCAAGAACTAAGAAACCAACCCTAAGTTAATGGGAATGTAAATTTCAAAGTGGGAGACTTCGTTTACCGAAGGAACGAGGCGAAAACGGAAGGACGAAAACTTTCCATCAAATATTCTGGACCATACAGAATAGTCAAAAAGTACGACAATGAATATACCGTTAAAATGGAGAACCCCGATAGTGGAAAAACTTACAAGGTGCACGTTAGCCGAATAAAAAGAGCAAAAGGTCCAGAGAGATGGATGTCACATCCCTCTTCTACTGATTCATCAGAGTCGGAAAATGAGCCCCCCAGGTCAAGACTGGCAGAGCTAAAACCCTTTAATTTTAAACAAGATTATTTTGAAAATGAAAGCGATGAACTAAACTTTGAACAATTTTTAGCAATGGAAAATCTAGTTGTTCCTAAGAAAAAATCCCTAATACCAGGATTTTTTCCTGAAATAAAAACGCCAAAAAGTCCAAAAAGTTATTCATCGGCGAGCGCGGGAGATTTAGATTATACAATATCTCCAAAAACCCAATTCTTCCCCGATAGAATCTCGACCCTATGTCCCCCCAAAAGATTTCCAGACAATATGGTTTCCGCTACAACACCAATAGAAAAGCCCCTGTCTTTAAAGTAAGAATTAAACAGAGCTGTAGAAACCCCCGGTATTACTGTCAAGAAAACTCCTCCCAAAGATTTAACTAAAACAAACCTGCGAGAAGCTATGGATTTAATAAATTTTCCCATAAAAACGATTCAAAGTACACTGCCTGGGAATAAAACTCCAAAGGACGACCATCAAGGTCAATCTCATGATTTAACTGTGTCCAAGGTCAAACCTAAACACGAATGGATGTGGACCTCACGGAGGGAATCCCTATTGCAAAGAATTCCCCATCCCCCTGAAGACATGGCCTTCAAACAATGGAGGAACCCCACAAAAACTATTGATTACTCCCAAAGCTCTCCAGAATCTTTCAAATACCCCGAGTTGAGAACTCAAGGCGAGGACTTAGAGAATAAACCTTCTACTTCCAGAGGAGAAGAAATTTACGAAGGAAGGGCATGTGACACCTCAAAAAAGGCCACCTCTCAAAGCTCTCTTCCAGAGTCATCGGCAACCAGTTCAGAAGAGTCTGACGGCGAATCAGATCAAATAGTAGCTAAAGAAATAGGGAAATCTAGGCCAACCTCAGCAGCCGAACACGTTAAAAAAACTATATTAACAGCCAAATAATTTTTTGAAAAGCAATCCAACAAATTGTACATCAATTTTCTAGAAACCCCGAAAAAGAGAAAACTAAACGACCACTCAGAAATTATAACAAAACAAACAGGTAGACCGGTTCAAAAACACGGCACATGGAAATACCTCTAACTAACGTAAAGAAAAATTTCAAATATATGAATTTAACACCATAATAAATTAAAATGTGTGCAAGTATATTTAACCAATTCAATATTAATGAAAAAAAAAAAATAATACGAGTGATGTCAAACCGTTGACGATCACAGAAAATAACCACCGGTAGGAAGCGAGTGGTCTACCGAAAACGACAACTCGCATTGGACCACGTCTTATGGGACGCCCAGGGAGGAAGTCAAGGCCCATGATTTTTTTGTAATTTTTTTGTTTGTAAATGAACGTAAGAAGGGATATTTCTCAGTCCTTCAAGTGTAAGAAATAATTATTTTTATGCCATTCAGGGCCAATCAAAACAATACTCAAAGGTTGAATAGAAACTTCTGTGAGCTAGTTAAGTTTTCGTTTTTTGAATCAGAATGCTTTGAAAGAGAAACAGAGAGTTTACTTTCTTATAGCTCCGAGAAAAAAAAAAGCGTTTTAATTTCATTATATTATATCTATGACGTATACTGTCCTACAGCTGTGTTAAACATTACTTTCATATAGAAACAAAGTTATTTATGTATTTAGCTCCTTGGCGAAAAAAATTTAATTTCATTAGTTTATATCTATGACGTATACAATAACAGAGAGATCACTGTTCTATAGTTCGGTGACAAAAATGTCCTTTAATTTCATTGGTTTATCCATGACATATATTTAGCTCTATTGACTCTTACATATTTTTGAATTTATGTCATTTTATATCTTACATATCATTACTCAGGTCTCCCTCGGATTTTCAATGAAAAATCGACCCATGTCCTAACCAAGAGGGATATTATCAAAAAAAAAGAAATTTAAAGTACAGAAGCGTCTAATTATATTAAATATTTTATCTTAGTGCAGATTATAATTATTTTAGGCCTACCAGTGTAAGTAAGCGCCGCAATTTTGCTTATTCATGTGTTTCTTACTCGAGAAATATAATGTTTCTCACTCGAGTAATATATGTACCAATATCCAACTATTGGTAACTATAACCAAACAGCCTATTGATACGTTTATATGTAGAACTGTGGATGTGGAATTATATCCTCAGTAACAATATGGAAAATTTTAAAACCATTTGATCAATTAAGATACATGGATTGAAACCCTGTGTATGTCCAATGGCGACTAAGTAAAACCCACAAGGAATTCCCCATTAATTTGAAGGTGTTTCTCGCTTAACGGATTCTAATAAGACTTTAATATAATATTTATTTATTTAGTGCTGAAGGATTTTCTGAAACAATAGCCTTCTAAAAAGATATTGATGTCAGTTCTTCATTATGCTTATATTCTTTGCCAAGCATTAACTGAAATCTACGGAGGCAAGCTTGGAAATCCTGCACCTAATGACCTTATTCGAAAAGCGAATATGAGGCACCAATGTGGACTTGCAATTACGGAAAAATCCCGAGACTAAGAACCTCTGCATTTCAGCCGTTAAACCCGGAACCACATGAGAACGTCTAAGCCAAGAAATAGGGAAGACATCAGAAAACGAGTGGGTATAGAGGTCTCCATTAGTCCTTGTTATGTCTTGTTCCCCCATTGTAGTATCGTTTGCGTAAAACCGTGTGGTTATGACGCTGCAACATGCGTTTCTTATACAGCACGGACTTGCGTGAACAATGCAGGCATGAAAAATATTGTAAAAAGTAGACCTCAAACTTAATAATGTTGGGTAAATTATGTTTATTTATTATCGATATTTTCGTTATCAAAACAAATTTGAAGAAATTTCTGTTTTAGATTTTCATTGTGAGTACCAATATTAGTGTATTTATTTAATTCTGTCTCATAGCTAAGAAATTATAACCCAATTAATGCGTGAATTATTGTATGTGTATTTACTTCAAAGAACATTTGATTCTGCCGCGTTGTTTTTATTACAGGAAAGTAAATGGACACTTTTGTCATTGAGTATTACAATAAACTGCCCAGTACAGATATGACCCAGTAACATCTATTTTCATCATATCTCAACCAACGAAGAGTACTCACCATAACTCCAGGCAACTTTCATCCCAACTTCGTCTACGAAAACAACAGTTACCTTCGATCGTCGTTTCTTCGACTATGAACCATATTATGTATCAGGTAACACTATATTTGAACCTCAGTATCAAGTGCTTTAACGAACTATATAATCACATAAATGCTGAGAACCTCGTCGATCAGAACAAAATAAACGATATTCAACGATATTTGACGTTTAAAGATACTTAAAGACATTTGAAGATATTTGAAACTGAAGTTAGAGACACTTTGAAGTTTAATTTTGAGATCCCGATCGATCAGAACAAGATAGACAATATTTAAAGATATTTGAAGTTGAAATATACTTAAAGACATTTGAAGATATTTGAAGACGAAATTAAAGACAATTTGAAGTTTAATTCTGAGAACTCCGTCGATCAGCACACGATAAACGATATTTGAAGTTAAATAACACTTAAAGACATTTGAAGATATTTGAAGCAGAAATTAAAGACAATTTGAACTTTAACTCTGAGAACACCATCGAGCAGTACAAGATAAACGATATTTAACGATATTTGAAGTTAAATCATATTTGAAGATGTTTGAAGTTGAATTTAAAGACAATATATTAAGAGAGTCACTATAATATTACGACAACCCGTTTCAAAAGGCACAAATGAACAATTTTACGCGAGAATACATTCTTTAAGTGCCTCAAAAATCCAAAAAAATGTTATGCTGAGAAGAAAAACACCAACACCTACAGTGGGAAGAATCATTTCCCAGTTGACTATCAGAACGGTATTTAACGGTCATTTCCCAGTTGACTATTAGGGAAAACTTACCATGTAAAGACAACTAGACTCAAACTGTTCCATGAAGAAACCACAACGTAAGTGCTTTAAAATTTTTGACAGGACAAAAGAAGTGAAGAACAGTAATTTACAACAGAAGGTTGTAGTACACTAAAGACACGATAGGTGACGAATAGATGTGAAGCTACATGTGTTACTTCCTAACAGCTTTGACAATTCAAAAATCCCAATAGTGAAAGTGTTTTAATGTCATCAGTGAATATGATGAACCCAATATTGTATGTTATAAATCATTCATGTATGTGCCACAAGTAGAATTAGGTGTAACATTATCATGTTATTAATTTAACGTTGTGTAGATATTTTTTAGTACTTCATATATACAGCAAAATAAAAAAAAAACTAATTTAAAAGTAGAATAGTCCCAACCTTATTGTAAAAGTAAAAGTAATCATTGTTAGATGTATAAAAAAAAAAAAAAAATCTTTAATATAATAGCAAACCTAGAACCAAAAAAAATATTAGTCCGGTAGATGAATTTTATATAGGGATGTAGAATAAAATAAGAAAAAAAATTGAAAAATATTAAAATTCCTAATGCGCAATAACTAATGACGGGACGTCATTATTTCTTGGGAAGGGTGATATGTACCATGAGTAAAATGTGATGTATTTGAAGTACCAAAATAAACTTCCTTTCTAAAGATAATTCTGATTTCTTATAATTAAGCTAAATTTAGTCGCAAAAAATGAAAAGTCCTTAATCAGCAAAAAGATAAATTGCATTTCTAGCTTCAGTCAGACAACTGCGGTAGTCGTTCAAACTTCGCTAAGATAATTGTAGAAAAAAAATGCAATGCATAACATTTCCAAGGAAGTTTAAAAGGCAAAAAACTGTGTGAACTCCTGAATCATCTGAAAAATCTTTAAGATATTATTGGACGAGGATTCGTATCCTTGGGGCACGTGAGCCAAGGGCAGGCAGTCCCTAGAGCGCAGCACGAAAGAACTACGTTTGGGAGCGGGGTAAATGTGTTTTTTAATTTTAATATGATTTCAGACTTATAGATGATTCGTACTGCAAATAATCTCGGTCATCATTTATTGTCATTGAAGTGAACCATTGCTGTACAACTAAGCATGTAAGTTCAATAAATCTACTGTCTTTTTATATGTGTTTGTTTCTCTTATATGTCTGAGTCTAGTCCGATAATAGGTAATTAGTTCGCCAGTCTCCAAGGTAAATGCTCCCAAAGGAATCTGATCTCCAGATAGCTCAAGAAAGAAGGAACCACATTTGTATGTATAAATATTCAATTTTCTCTCATTGATTGAGAGCAGTGCTAGCCTAGTTGACACACTCTCCATTGCTATAAGTGGCGCTATCGGATAGGTTTCTATCGCCACGAGCAAATCTTTTCTATTACTACAAATGATCCTTCAATGGTACACTATTAAAGTATAAGTGAAACTTATAATGAACAGAAATTAAATAAACAATCAATGCGAACAAACATACAATATATATTAAGATACATGAATAAATAAATCTTAAAACGCGTGAAACTTAAAATGAATATGCAAATCAAGTTTGTATCGAATAAAAATAACTACAAACAAGAGTTTCGGTATCGCCTCACTGCAGAAGCCTAAAACCTACTGCGTCATTGGCGCTTTATTGAAAATGAATTATATTACAAATGTTTTCTTTGTACTTAATATTGAAAATAAATGTTAAAATTACAGTACAATTTTGATCTGATGAGCTTTCAGCAATTGTAGTGAGGCGATACCCAAACTCTTGTTTGTAGCTATCTTTATTCGTTTCAAACTTGATTTTCATATTCAATTTAAGTTTCACTCGTTTTTAGATTTATTTATTCATTTACATTAATATATTTTGTATGTTTGTTCGCACTGATTGATTATTTAATTTCTGTTTGTTTTAAGTTTTATTTATACTTTAATAGCAAAATATTTTTTTCGTTTTAAGTTTGATTTTCATATTAAATCTAAGCATTACTCGCTTTAAGATCTATTTATTCATTTATATTATTACTTGTTGTATTTTTTCCTTATTATGGCCTGCTTTATTTCGCTCTGTTTTGGATTTAATTTGCTCTGTGGCTGTAGTATCATGTTGTTCTGAGCTTTAATCTCTGCTTGTATTTCTATCAGAAGAGGATAAGTTATATATGGCCTTTTATTTCAATTTAATAAATTTTATACGGAAAGTTTTTTTTTTAATTAGGCTAATTGTCAGTTAAAACATCAGCCAAGAAACAATTAAAGAGAACAGACAAAACCAAATCACGGACAATTGATAACAGGTGTGTAACAAACACCCGGAGAATACAAGACAGTAGCTAGGTCAAAGCGATTCTCTTATGGACTTTATACGCGCGCGATGTATGAACTATACTATGAAAATTAGATACTACACAATGTGTTTAAACAAATTAATGCGTACATTAATGGGAGATTGGTGGGCACTAGTATGAATTATCAAATTAGGCAGGCTACCAACAATTTATGCTGATGACTCCAAAGTCATATAAGGAATTTAAAGGTCAAGCGATGACATATGAATATAGACCGGATGTGTATGCTGCGGGAAAGATAACTGAGGCAGTGGCCAAAGAGTATCACTTAGTAGGCAAATTAAATAATGAAACATTTAGTATCGCCCAATGGTTGCCCTTCAACATTACGGTTAACATAAATTCAACACTTGCAGGGTTGCCACTGGTTCAAGAAGTCAAAAACAAGGACTGTTTGTGAAACAAGGGACCTTGGTGACATGAGGACGAATAGAGACCTAGTCCAGCTGTTGCTTACCGTATAAATGAAACAATCAGCATCATACTCGATATTCAAACCGATCTCTCATAAATCTGAAACCAGAACGGTCAGAAATGTAGCGTCATCATATTCTGGAAAGATAGTAGTGGAATCCCTTGCTATACTAATGGAACCCCATATTTGGGAGACATTTCCACTCCAGCCAGAACATTTAAAAATAGCCTATGACGATAAATCTACTCATGTAAGAAACTTGATCTAAGAACAACCCCTGACGCTGGACGAACATCAAATTATTTCTTCAGGAATTTGTCACATGATTCTTGCATAGACATAAAATGAGGATAATTATTCAAATATTCGAGGTGAGAAAAGGGTTAAAAGGATTTAACCTACTTTAAAGAGGGGAATATAATTCAACACCGCCATTTTAAACAGTACCTCTAATATCTACTTAGTCGATAAAGCTGAGGGGTTGGGGAGACATGTTGCATAGAGTTGGTTAAGTTAGGTACATAACATAATGCGTTCTGGGCGGCCTTCTTTTCAGATTGAACAATATATAGTTGAGATTATGCCTGCTCTTCAGATTGAACAATATACAGCTGACATTATAGAGAATAAAAATGGAGTTAACCAATTCTTTGATATAAGTTACTTTTTATAATTAAATAGTTTGTATATAATTAATTTAGATATTACCTTCCTTCTAAGCTATTATCCTCAAGTACTTCCTTTCTAAAATAGTGACTTCATTTCAAGTTATCTATTGCCAAATAGTTTATTATTCTCCAACACTGTGTCTCATGCTAACCTCGTATCAACTTCAATAGATCATGAAAGAGGGTGACTTTTAAACTGTTTCAAATAGTGGATTTTTGACAGTTTCAATCCAAATATATTTCGTGCTAATTTAAATGTCTACGTAAACCTGTTATAAAATATATATTAAAACGACGGTGAGAATTTTTTTAAATGATAAACATGTAATAAGCATCCTTTTGATATACTGAAATAGGAAAACGTTTATATTTTTTTATGTAAATACATTCTTAGACCATCGATTTTCGTTGGTTTCTTTTTCTTTTCTTTCTTTTTTGATTAGCCCCTAGGACGACTCGGCGGAGGTCCTTGCCGAAATATTTGCTTTTTTCTTCTTCACGGTTCGCCACTGGCTGACCAAATCCAAGTTTTTTCACCTTTTTTTATTTTATTTTTCATTTTGTTATTTTCTTTCCTCTCTGAGTTTCATTTGTCATTTTTTTATCTTCAAACAGTTCGGTATAACAAAATGTTAGTAAAGAGCAACCCACGTCTTTCAATTTGACTTTTACGTTCAGAGCTATCTCATGTCTAAATCATTTATGACAATGGAGGAACTATTGACACAAAAATTATAACAAAAAAGGTACATTTCAATAAAAATTACTTTCATAATAATCTAATACCAATAGCAGTGGGTTATTCGTCTAACAATGGAGGATCTTTTGACACAAAAATTATAAAAAAAAGGTGAGCTTCAATAAAATTACCTTCCTAATAATTCAATAAATGTGGGTTTTTCGTCAGCAACCCGCGTCCTTCAAACTGACTTTTATATCGACTACTATGCAGTATATTTTAATTAATTATCTAATGTATATAGTTGGTTAAGTGATCCTCTTTGGTTTCATCTTATGCTACTTGTCAATTATAGCGACCACACTCAAGTTCATTATCTGAGTACAACCAATTTTTGTGTCTGCCTTCAGAGATAATTAGCTTAGTCTCAGTGAGATAAACTACTATACAGGTATATATTAATTAATTATCTAATGCATAGAGTTGGTTAATTGATCCTCTTTAGCTTCATCTTATGATACTTGTCAGTTATAAAACCTCTATACTCCTCTAAGTGCATTTTTTGTAGTTATAGAGGGTCCAATTAAATTATGATTATTATTATTATTAGAACGAGCACACTCAAGTTCTTGATCTGAGTAAAACCAATTTCTCTGTCTGTATTCAGAGATAATTATGACACTGAGGAGCATGAGAAAGAAATAATGAAAAGGAATTTTGACTTGGCTGGAAGTCTTGTGGATATCCATAACATGGTTAGTATTGCTTATTGGTAGCCTTGTATGTTAAATTTTTTGAGTGTTTCTTTTTTTTCTTCTTTAAAACTCTAAAGTACGAAGGACAGTGGAAACTTGGTGGGATAATTAGACAACCAAGTGTATGAGTACACTCAAGTTCTTGATCTGAGTAAAACCGATTTCTGTATCTGTATTCAGGGATAATTAGCTTAGTCTCAGTGAGATAAACTACTGTGCAAATATATTTTAATTGATTATCTAATGTATAGAGTAGGTTAAATGATCCTTTTTAACTTCATATCAATTATCTAATGTATAGAGTTGGTTAAGTGATCCTCTTTGGTTTCATCTTATGGTACTTGTCAATTATAGTGACCACACTCAAGTTCTTGATCTGAGTAAAACCGATTTCCGTGTCTGCATTCAGAGATAATTAGCTTAGTCTCAGTGAGATAAAATACTATGTAGGTATATTCTAATTAATTATCTAATGCATAGAGTTGGTTAAGTGATCCACTTTGGCTTCATCTTATGTTACTTGTCAATTATAGTGACCACACTCATGTCCTTGATCTGTGTAAAATCAATATCTGTGTCTGTATTCAGAGATAATTAGCCTAGTCTAAGTGAGAAGAACTACTTTGCAGATATATTTTAATTCATTATCTAATGTATAGAGTTGGTTGAGTGATCCTCTTTGGTTTTAATTTATGGTACTTGTCTATTATAGCGACCAGACTCAAGTTCTTGATCTGAGTAAAACCGATTAATGTATCTGCATTCAGAGATAATTAGTTTAGTCTAGCTTTGTTTTATATTACAGTTTTAGTTAGAGTTTCAGTTTAGAGTTTTAGCTTAAATTTTTAGTTTAAAGTATTAGTTTAGAGTTTTAGTTTAGAGATATAGTTAGAGTTTTAGTCCAGAGTTTCAGTTTAGAGTTTTAATTTAGAATTTTAGTTTAGAGTTTTAGATTAGAGGTTAAGTTTAGAGTTTTAGTTTAGAGTTTTACTTAGAGTTTTATTTTAGTTTTAGTATAGAGTTTTAGGTTAGATTTTTAATTTAGTTTAGTATTAGTTTTAGTTTAGAATTTTAGTTAGAGTTTTAGTTTAGTTTTAACTAAGATTTTTAGTTAGAGATTTAGTTTAGTTTTAGTTAAGCATTTTAGTTAAGTGTTTTAGTTTAGTTTAGTTAAGAGTTTTAGTTAGAGTTTACGTTTAGTTTTAATTCAGTTTTAGTTTAGTTTTAATTTAGAGTTAGATTTTTAATTTAGTTTAGTATTAGTTTAGTTTAGAGTTTTAGTTAGAGTTTTAGTTTAGTTTTAACTAAGATTTTTAGTTAGAGATTTAAGTTTAGATTTTTAGATTACAGTTTTAGTTAGTTTTAGTTTAGAGTTTTAATTTAGAGTTTTAGTTTAGAGTTATAGTTTAGAGTTTTAGTTTGGAGTTTTATTTTAGAGTTTTAGTTAGAGTTTTAGTTTAGTTTTAATTTAGGGTTTCCATTTAGGTTTTTAGTTTAGTTAAGTTCTAGTTTGATTTTAGTTTAGATTTTTAGTTTAGAATTTCAGTTTAGATTTTTAGTTTAGAATTTTGGTTTAAAATTTTAGTTTACAGTTTTAGTTTAGAGGTTTAGTTTAGAGTTTTAGTGCAGAGCTTTAGTTTAGTTTAGAGTTATAGTTTAGAGATTTAATTTAGACTTTTAGTTTAGAGTTTTAGCTTAGTTTTAGTTAATAGTTTTAATTTAGAGTTTTAGTTTAGTTTAGTTTTAGTTTCGTTTAGTTTCAATTTAGATTTTTCGTTTAGAAATTAATTTTATAATTTTAGCTTAGAATTATAGTTTAGAGTTTTAGTTTAGAGTTTTAGTTTGGAGTTTCTGTTTTGAGTTTTAGTTTAGTTTAGAGTTTTAGATTAGAGTTTTAATTTAGAGTTTTAGTTTAGAATTTAAGTTTAGATTTAAAGTTTAGATTTTTTAGTTTAGAATATTAGTTTGGGGTTTAGGTTAGCTTTAGTTTAGAGTTTTAGTTTAGATTTACAATTTAGACTATTAGTTTAGAGTTTTAGTTTATTTTAGTTTAGAGTTTTTATTTAGTTTTAGTTTAGTTTTAATTAGAGTTTTAGTTTAGTTTAGATTTTTAGTTTAGAGTTTTAATTTGGAGATTTAGTTTAGATTTTGAGTTTAGAATTTTATTTTAGATTTTTAGTTTAGAATTTAGTTTATAATTTTAGTTTAAAGTTTTATTTTAAAGTTTTGGTTTAGTGTTTTAGTTTAATGTAGTTTTAGTTTAGAGTTTTAGTTTTCATTAGAGTTTTAATTTAGTTTTAATTTAGAGTTTTAGTTTACTTTTAGTTCAGCGTTTTAATTTAGTTTTAGTTTAGAGTTTTAGTTTAGGTTTAGTTTAGTTTCAGTTTACTTTCAATTTAGAGTTTTAGTTAAAGTCTTAATTTACAGTTTTAGTTTAGATTTAGTTTAGCGTTTTAATATAGAGTTTTAGTTTACTTTTGGTTTAGGGTTAATATTCAACGAAAAATAAGACATTTAAAAGGAATCTACTGAAACCTGAATCTCGGAAGCTCATTATGTTATTTTTTATTATTATTGAACACTTTCAATCAAATAAACGAGAATATTCAAAGAAAAAGATGATATATTTTTATTATTATTAAACAATTTCAATCAAATAAACGAGGATATTCAAAGAAAAAGAAAACATTTAACTGAAATCTCCTGGAACCTAGATTCTTTTTTTCTCTTCTTTGAGAAAATTCAGAACAGAATCTGAACTTCTTTGAGAAAACTCAGAATTAAAGTAGAACTTTTTCTCTTCTTGGAGAAAAATTCCGAATCGAAGTATAACCTTTTCCATCTTGTACAGAAAAATTCAGAACAGAACTTGATTTTTTTCTCTTCTTTAAGAAAATTCTGAACTGAAGTGGAACCTTTTTTCTCTTAGGAAAAATTTAGAATTGAACTGTAGCTTCTTTTCTCTTCTTTGACAAAATTCAGAAGAGAGCTTGAATTACTTTGAAAAAACAAAGAATTAAAGTGGAACTTTTTCTCTTCTTGGAGAAAAATTCAGAAAAGAGCTTGAAGTTTTCCTCACTTCGTTGAGAAAACTCAGAATTAAAGTGGAACTTTTTCTAAAATGTACAGTGTGGAAAAAAATCATACCATTAACTAGGTTACATTATTTTAACTGTTGTTTTGCTGTTTTCACATCTAATTATAGATGGCAGCACACCCACTCAAACACAGACATAGTGAGAGAGACAAGCAAAAATTTAGGTTCATTTAGGTTCACTTAGAGTGGCGCGTCAGTTTTACTTAGTTTTTTATTTAAAAAACTAAACTAGAACTCTAAAATAAAAAAACTAAACTAAAACTCCAAACTAAAACTCTAGATTAAAAAATGCTGAAATTCTAAACTAAACTAAAACAAAACTAAAACTAACTAAAACTTTAAACTAAAGCTAAACTAAAACTGTAAACTAAAACTCTAAATTGAAACTCTAAACTAACTAATACTAAACTAAAACTAAACTAAAACTCATAACTAAAATCTTAACTAAATCTAAACTAAACTAAAACTAAACTCTAAATTAAAACTTTAAACTAAAACTCTAAACAAAATCTAAACTAAAACTCTTAACTAAAATAAACTCAAACTAAAATTCTAAACTAAAATTAAACTCAATTACAACTCTAAACTATAACTCTGAACTAAAACTCAAGCTAAAACTCGAAACTAAAACTTTAAGCTAAAACTCGAAACTAAAACTCTAAGCTACAACCCTGAACTAAAACTAAGTTAAAACTCTAAGTTAAATCTCTAAACTAAAACTCTAAACTAAAACTCTTAATTAAAAGTAAACTAAAAATCTAACTAAACCTCTTAACTAAAACTAAACTAAAACTCTTAACTAAAACTAAACTAAAACTAAAACTCTTAACTAAAACTCTAAGCTAAAACTCTAAACTAAAACTCTAAGCTAAAACTCTAAACTAAAACTCTATTCTAAAATTCTAAGGTAATACTCTAAACTGAAACTCTAAACTAATTCTCAAAACTAAAAATGTAAAGTAAAACTCTAAATTAAAACTCTAAACTGAAACTAAACTAAAACTCTAAGTAAAATTCTAAAATAAAACTAAACTAAGACTTAACTAAAACTCTAAACTTAAACTCTAAACTAAAATTCTAAACTAAAACTCTAAACTAAAACTCTAGACTAAAACTCTAACTAAAACTCTAAACTAAAACTAAACTAAAACGCTAAACTAAAACTAAACTAAATAAAACTCTAAATTAATACTCTAAACTAAAAATTTAAACTAAAACCCTAAATTGAAACTCGAAACTGAAACTCTAAACTAAAACTAATCTAAAACTCTAAATGAAAACTAAACTAAAATAAAACTAAAGTGATTATCTCTGAATGAAGACACAGAAATCACTTTTACTCAGATCAAGAACTTGAGTGCGGTTGCTATAATAGACAAGTACCATAAAATGAAACCAAAGAGGATCACTTAACCAACTCTATACACTAGATAATTAATTAAAATATACCTGCATAGTAGTTCATCTTACTGAGACTATCCTAATTAGCTCTGAACACAGACACAGAAATCGGTTTTACACAGATCAAGATCATTAAGTGTGGTCACTATAATTGACACGTAACATAAGATGAAGCCAAAGTGAATCACTTAACCAACTCTATACATTAGATAATTAATTAGAATATACCTGCATAGTAGTTAATCTCACTGGGACTAAGCTAATTATCTCTGAATGCAGACATAGAAATCAGTTTTCAGATCAGGTCGGCTCAGATCAAGAAATTGAGTGTGGTCTCTATAATTGACAAGTACCATACGATGAAACCAAAGAGGATCCCTTAACCAACTCTATACATTAAATAATTAATTCAAATATATGAGACTAAGCTAATTATCTCTGAATACAGACACAAAAATCGGTTTTACTCAGATCAAGAGCTTGAGTGTGTTCACACATTTGGTTGTCTAATTATCCGACCAATTTTCTACTGTCCTTGGTACTTTAGGGTTTTAAAGAAGAAAAAAAGAAACACTCAAAAATTTAACGTACAAGGATACCAATAAGCATTACTAACCATGTTATGGCTGTTCACAAGACTTCCAGCCAAGTAAAAATTCGTTTTCACTATTTCTTTCTCATGCTCCTCAGTGTCATTATTATCGCTGAATACAAACCCAGAAATCGGTTTTACTCAGACCAAAAAATTGAGTGTGCTCATTATAATAGAAAAGTATGATAAGATGAAGATAAAGAGGATCAATTAACCTTATCTATTCAGTAGATAATTAATTAAATATACCTGCATAGTAGTTTATCTCACTGAGACTAAGCTAATTATCTCTGAATGCAGAAACAGAAATCGGTTTTACTCAGATCAAGAACTTGAGTGCTCGCAATAATTGACAATTACCATAAGATGAAACCAAAGAGGATCACTTAACCAACTCTATACATTAGAAAATTAATTAAAATATACCTGCACAGTAGTTTATCTAAAAGTCAATTTGAAGGACGCGGGTTGCTGACGAAAAAACCCACTGTTATTGGTATTAAATTATCATGGAGGTAATTTTTAGTGCAATACACCTTTTTTATAATGTTTGTGTCAAAAATTCCTCCATTGTCAGGCGAAAAACCCACTTTTATTAGTATTAAAATATTACGAAGGTTATTTTTATTTAAATATACCTTTTTTGTTATAATTTTTGTGTCAATAGTTCCACCATTGTCATAGATTATTTGGATATTAATTATTTCGAACTTTAATAACAAATTGAGAGGATGCGGGTTACTTTTCACTAAAATTCTATAATAACAAAAGATTTAAAGATAAAAAAATATAAACCTATTCCTATTTTCGTATATCAAAAGGATGGTTATTATATATTTATCACTTTAAGAAATTCCCACCATCATTTTAATATATATTTTATAACACGTTTATCTAAAGATATTTAAATTAGCTCGAAATATATTTGGATGGAATCTGTCAAAAATCCACTATGTGGAACAGTTTAAAAGTCACCCTTTTTCATGGTCTATTGAAGTTGATACGAGTTTAGCAAGAGACACAGTTTTGTTGAATAATAAACTATTTGGCAATAGATAACTTGAAATGAAGTCACTATTTTAGAAAGGAAGTACTTGAGGATAATAGCTTAGAAGGAAGGTAATATCTAAATCAATTATATACAAACTATTTAATTATAAAAAGTAACTTACATTTAAGAATTGGTTAACTCCATTTTGATTGTCTATATGTTTCTCCAACCCCTCAGCTTTATCGGCTAAGTAGACATTAGAGGTAGTTTCACATGGCAGTTTTGCATTATATTCCTTTCTGTAAGGTCAAATTTTTTAACCCTTTCCTCTCTTCGGAAATTTAAATAATTATTCTCATTTTATATCCATGTAAGAATTATGTGACAGATTTCTGAAGAAACAATTTGATGCTCGTCCAGCGTCACAGGCTGTTTTTAGATCTAGTTTCTTACATGAGTAGATTTATCGTCATAGGCTATTTTTAGATGTTCTGGTTGGAGTCCTTTTGTCTCCCAAATATGGTGTTCCATTAGTAGAGCAAGGGCTTCCACTACTAGACATGGGTATTATCAATATAATCCAACCCCTTGGCTTTCGATCTTCTCGGGTTTCTTTTTTTCTTAAAAAAAGGTACCTTCAACTATGCAGATACACAATTCGAAAAATACACAAGAAACCATTTTGTATTAATGACCAGAAAATCATCAAAAGACCGCGATATTTCAAAATCACAGTTTATTTGTTGCTGTTTAGCTCTTTTTTCTGGCTTTGGCTTTTCTTCCTTTAGACTTTCAAAACTGCAGTTACCAGTAACCTCCTTTATTTCAGCATGTAATTACCTATTTTCGACAGCTTCTGATTTCTTTTTCGGTTTGGTGTGCAACCAAAGTCACCCATCTAACATGGTTTGGATGAGCTGAATTACTATCAGGTTTTTCTTCTCAATGTCCACTTTAAGCCAATTTCTAGTTTGTTAAAACATCTTGTCAGTAGCTTGCTCTTTGTACCCAGTGGCTTAATTTTTCTGGTAATGACTTTTCAAGAGACTCTATTCTTTGCCGGCTGGAAGAAAGTTCATGGAGCATTTACGGGTCTTTTTCTGCAAGCTTCCGTCGTTCTTCTTCACTTTTTTTTCCAGCTCTCTCTGATTCTCGAGAAAAATGTCGTAATTCGAAACGACATTCTCGTTGCACAGTCGTTGTTTTAATTGATGATAGGGAGAGTATTCTATTGCTGAGGAGAGTAGCCTGACCATGTCCTACATACTTTCACACCAAATTTCGAGTACGAAACTTGAACTCGAAGGCATTACATAAGTATAGCAACCTATACTACTTAAGAGAACGGAGATGGAAAATAGAGAAATAATGATGTCAGTTTTTTGGTTTTGAAGTAGATAATTAGTTTTAGTACTGATGACGGTCACTGTATATGTGACCGAAATATCTGGCATTTTTTGTGAAATTTATTATACACTGTCTATTAAAAAGGATTTTATCCCTATTTTGGACTTTTATTTTATCGTTTTGGTTTTGAAGAGGGGACTATACAAACCTAATGAAAGGTTTTTGAATATGACAATTTCAGTGGTGTACTTTTTGATCTGAGGCCATTTTCGAGCAGTCTCAGGCGTGTTTATTCAAGACTACAAATTAATGGCGTGAAAAAATTTTCAAGATTACAAATTAATGTTGAATTAAAAGTGAATCAAAATGAAACAGTTATCACTCCTGAATTTCTTTTAGTTGAGTATTTCTTAGCATTAATTTCTTAAAACCATTTGTTTAATTTTCGGTTACCATGGTCCGAGGATTGTTCTTTACTAGGTTGCAGCTACCAATGAAACAATGACAAAAGGATCAGGTACAGAAGGGTTTGACATCAATGACTTCTTTGGTGAAGTTACTAATACATTAAGAATGAACTGAGGAAAATATCGAATCTCGAGGAATACATATCTAAAAAAGCCATCAAATATCTTCGTCCATTATTATCAAGAAGACTTGGACGCTGTAGCCTTGAAATTATTCTGCAGTCTTAAGGACACAGATGGTCAAAAGCAATCATTCAGAGAGTTGATTGACTCTAATAAGGACGTAGAGGAATTCAAGATTAAAACGACAAGTAAAATGGTCTAAAGACATTCTAACGCTAATATATGGATCAAGTATGAGTCGATTGCCTCACGAATAACCTTGGAAAGGTACCAAAAACCAACCAAATGCTCGTTAATAATACCTTTTCTGCTCATTCCCCCACCTCTTGGCATAATTGAAGAACTTTTTGGCTGAAAAGTTGAATTTCTAAGGTTTTGTTCCGCGCATGGGGCTAAATATACAATGAAGCTAAAAAATAAAAAACTGTTCTGAGGGAAGTATAAACAAAAACCCAACTTAGAAGAAAGTTAAATACACTTTTTGAAGGTCTGCTGTTCATGCATATGCTAGTTTCAGCCATAAAAATCAGGATTGAAGAAAGAGAGAAAAAAAGATTTACAGAGAATGATAAACAGAACGGGAGGTTGGAGGGGGAAATCCTAATACTAATTGAAACGGGGGATTTTATGCTCAGAGCGCCATTTTTATTAGTAGGAATTATGTGATATAAAAAGAAGTTTTCTCAGCAACTTCAAAGAAATATCTTACCTCATTCTTACAAAGAAGGATCAGAGCAATTTATTGAACCTATACTGTAAGGGGGGAAGTCACCAAACTCCTAGGCAAGTCCAAGTAAATTTATCTGCCTTGGAAACAGCGAACGCCATATAAAATAAGCTTTCCCTGCATCTTTGATATAAAGTAAGGCTTCCTTATATCATAGGCAGCGCAATAGCGCTGCCTAAGTAAAGAACAATGTTGGCTCAATATGTTATTTAGTTATTTCTTTGTTTCTTTTTTACCAGGGCACTTCGTATCATAAGAGATGTCGTAGAAACTTCGAAAGGGTTCATTAGATTGGAAATTAGAAGGGCTTGTGCTCTTTTTAATAGCCGAAAGTGATTGGAAGCCAACTAACACCCATTCCACGCCCACCATTTCCCAAAACAATCAAAATTTGGAGATAGTCATTTTGTTCAACGTAGTTAAAAGTTGTGGAAATTAGGTCTTTGAGGATGATAAACCCCCCACACCCCTGAGGGCAGGGTTATAAATTATGTAAGTTATGCCCAGGGGACATATGAGGTTTTTGGAGAAAAGGTTGTCATAGAAACTTTAAAAAGGGCTCAAACTATTGGAAACTGAAAGGGTTAGTGCCCTTTTTAATAGTAGAAAGTGAATGGAGGGCAATACCCTCCTACCTAGGCCCACCGTTTCCCCAAATACGTCCAATAAAATTAGGAGATAGCCATTTTCTGAACGTAGTTGGAAGTTATGGAAATTATGCCTTTGAGGATGACCCCCCCCCCCACACACACAAACACAGCCCTCAGGGCAAAGATTGTAGGTTACGTCCTGGGGCATATAAGGTTTTTAGAGAAATCGTTGTTGTAGAAACTTCAAAAAGGGTTAATTCGATTGGGTTCTGAAAGGGCTAGTGCCCTTTTTAATAGTCAAAAGTGATTGGAGGGCAACTAACCCCCCTCTCAAGCCCAACATTTCCCCGAACACATCCAATCAAAATTTTGACATGATCATTTTGTTCAACGTAGTTTAAAGTTTACGAAATTATATCTTTGAGAACGACAACCCCGTACAACCCTCGGGGCAGGGGTTGTAAGTTATGTCTTGGGGGCATATAAGGTTTTTACAGAAAGTGTTGTCGTAGAAACTTCAAAAAGGGCTCATTCGATTAAAAATTGAAAGAGATTGGTGAGTGCTTGCTAGTACTATTTTAATAGTCGAAAGTGATTGGAGTGCAACTAACCACCCTCTGACGCCCATCATTTCCCCAAACACATCCAATCAAAATTTTGAGATAGCCCTTTTGTTCCACATAGTTAAAAGTTTTAGAAATTATGTCTTTGAGGCTGACAAACCCTCTACACCTCTCTGACCAAGGGTTGTAAGTTATACCCTGGGGGCATATAAGGGTTTTATTGAAAGAGCAATCGCAGAAACTTCAAAAAGGGGTCATCCAATTGGAGATTGAAAGGACTAGTATCCTTTTTAGAAATCGAAAGTAATTTTAAGGCAACTAACAGCCCCCTCATGCCCACCATTTCCCCAACCTCCTCCAATCAAAATTTTCAGATAGCCATTTTGTTCAACGTAGTTGAAAGTTCTGGAAATGAGGTCTTTGAGGATGACAACCCCCCCCCCTTCAGCCCTAAGGACTAGGGTTATAAGTTATGCCCTGGGGGCATATAATGTTTTTTTTATAGAAAGTGTTGTTAAAAAGACTACAAAAAGAGCTCATTTGATTGAAAATTGAAAGAAAGAGTTGTCGTGGAAATTTCAAAAAGGGTTCATTCAATTGAAGATTCAAAGGGCTAGTGCTCTTTTTAATAGAAGAAAGTAACTAGA
Source organism: Artemia sp. Qi Xiang Cuo (assembly GCF_049724085.1). Taxonomy (NCBI): domain Eukaryota; kingdom Metazoa; phylum Arthropoda; class Branchiopoda; order Anostraca; family Artemiidae; genus Artemia; species Artemia sp. Qi Xiang Cuo. Next base: position 13,836,825 of record NC_142799.1, read on the forward strand.
GGGCAACCCGCCCCCCCCCCCTCATACTCACCATTTCCCCGAACACATTCAATCCAAAATTTTGATATAGCCATTTTTTTTTACTTAGCTGAAAGTTCTGGAAATTAATCTTTGAGCATGACAACCCTCCACAGCTCTCAGGGTAAGGATTTTAAGTTATGCCCTGAGGTTAAATAAGTTTTTTATAGAAAGCGTTGTTGTAGAGACTTCAAAGAGGGCTCATTCGATTGGAAAGAGAAAGGGATAGTACCCTTTTTAACAGTCGAAAGTGATTGAAGGGCAACTAACCCCCTCTCACGCCCATCATTTCCCCAAATACATCGAATCAAAATTTTTAGATAACCCTTTTGTTTAACGTAGTTTAAAGGTCTGGAAATTAGGCCTTTGAGGATGAAAACCCCCCACAACCCTCAGGGCACCGGTTGTAAGTTATGCCCAGGGGGCATATAGTGTTTTTTATAGAAACTGTTGTAATAGAAACTTCAAAAAGGATTCATTTGATCGGAAATTGAAAGAGCTAGTGCCGTTTTTAATAGTCGAAAGTGATCGTATAGCAATTGTCCCCCCTCTCACGCCCACCATTTCCCCGAACACATTCAATCAAAATTTTGAAAATTTTCGAAAGCGATCGGAGGGCGAATGCCCCCCACGTCCATCATTTACCCAAATACTTCCGATCAACATTTTGATATAGGCATTTTGTTGAACGTAGTTGAAGGGTCTGGAAATTATGTCTTTGAGTATGACAGCACCCCCACAGCATTCAGGGCTAAGGTTGTAAGTTATGCCCTGTGGACATTTAAGGTTTTTATAGAAAGCCTGGTCGAAAAAACTTAAAAAGGGGCTTATTCGATTGGAAATTGAGAGGGCTATCTCCCTTTCTAATAGTCGAAAGCAATCGGAGGGAGAGTCTACCCCCCCCCCTTTCCACACTCATCATTTCCCCAAACATTTACCATCAACATTTTGATATGGCCATTTTGTTCAACGTATTTGAAAGTTCTGAAAATTAGGTCTTTGAGGATGATAAACCCCTCAGAACCCGCAGGGCAAGGGTTGTAAGTTATGTCCTGGGACACATAAAGTTCTTATAGAAATTTGTGTCGTAGAAGCTTCAAAAAGGGCTCATTCAATTGGAAATTGAAAGGATTAGTGCCTTTCTTATTAGTCGAAAGTAATCAGATGGCAAATGGCTCTCCCCCCCCCCCTCCCCATGTACATCATTTACCCAAACACTTGAGTTGTTTTTCCATTACATATTCTGTTGCCTTATTTGGGCATGATATGCAAAACCCATGTTTCGTCTCTAGTTCAACTGGTTGCCGCATCAGTGGCACCATTGAAAAGACAACAAAGTAAAAACAGCAGTTAATTCTTGGTTATTGGAGCTGGCGGCAAGTTCTTATAAATACTTTACTTTAAAATTAGTTGAGAGGTATGATAAGCGTTTCAAAAAACTTGGTAACTATGTTGAAAAATAGAGTAAAGTACGCACTTTCTCAAAGAGACCTTAATTAAAAAACATGCCTTGTACATTCCAAATGCCAAAGCTCTAAGAATAACAAAATTTAACAGGTTTTTAAGTAGTTAGTGGGAAAGCATAGCAAAATTCGAGATGAGAGATTTACCCTATTTTCAAAAGTCTATGAAACAACATTCCTCTTTCAAAAATTTGCAGACAATCTAACTCTTTACTCATTTTTAAGGTTTGATGCCAACAAAAGAATTATTAGTACTTATTTCCTTTGTATACATGAACAACAATTGCTAGGGAAATTGTTTATATGCATAAAATTACATAGTACCTATGAAAAAAAACTTTTCTTTTTTAGCCCAATTTTTGCAATGGATTTAGGGGCCTTTAACTATTTAGCCTTAAAATTCTCTTTTATTTTAAACTATAAGTATGCTCATTTACGTTTTCTTCAATTTTGTTGTCTTTTAATTAATTTTTAATTAAAATAACGTATAAAGGATGTGGTATCTGAATTTATTTTGAACATTTTTCAGAATAAGACAACGTTCAGTTTTGAGTTAACATAGGAGAGTAAGATAAAGGTTAAAGAAAATAATTTTTAAATATGAAATTAGTGGTAACTGTAGAATGGTGCCCTGTGATGCAAGTGCACAGATACAGCTACCAGTTCACTCACTGCAAATGAAAGTGTCTCCACTAGGTGCATATCAATAGGTTTTTCACAATTGATATTGTGATAATGCTCTTTTCATGCTTCCCATCCTTTCCACTCCAGAAATGGCCCCTTAACTGCCATTTTCTGATAAAAAAAAAAACACCGTTATAAACACTGTTCAGAAATAACATGGAATAAATTATCAATTTCAACAATTTAGAGCCCTCTCACCCATGAAACATCCCCTCCCCCCCCCCCACCGTCATGTTAAAAAACAACACTAATTCTTACCAAAATCAAACAGTTTACCGACATTTCTCGGAAAATGTCAGAACTTACATACGCATTTGAATATAAATTTTCAGACGAATAGAAGATACTTCTGGCGGGAGGGAAAAATCTGTCCTAGGAAAAGGGGGGGGGGGGGGTCAATCCAAAGATTCATTCTTAAGCTGTAAATTTACATGAGGCATTTGGTACAACTCAAAAGTGAGAGAAAATTCTCCTCTTGTTTCCTTCCTGGTATGATGTGCGATAAGAGAATAAAACCTTTTGTGAGACTACAGCCATAACATAAAATTGAAGAAATCATATATTAAAAAAGGTACAGCTCACTGTGACTAATATGTAATTGGTCTATGTGCCCTGTCTCTACAAGACTTGACAGGTTTTTCTCCCTCCTATATTTACCTGTTTTATTTTTGCTATTCTTTTTTTGCTGAAAACCCTTGTCAGAATTAATATTTAATCAAAGAAATTTGATAAAAAAAAAAAAAAAAAAAAAAAACTTTTTTTCCAAAATTCAAAATACAAGGATATACCTTTTATTAATTCTGCTTTCATCTTACGTTTGAGATTGCCAGAGTTGTGAGTCAGAATTGACTTAGATTCTAGCTGGTGCTCCTGTGGCAAATTTTTAGGCTTTTCTTTTGCTTTAGAATCAGTCGAGGATAAGGTTGATGACATGTGACCAGCAGAAAGTACATGCTCCTTCATATTGTCAATGTTCTTGCACAAGCAAATTAGGCATTTCCGTTCTGTTCCTGCTTCGTGCTCCAGAATATGTATAAAAAGGTCAGAAAAGCCTTTAATCTTAATGCGGCATATTTCACAGTGGGATGGTAAATGTTTCTCACACAGTGTGCTTTTATGAAGCTGAAGTAAAAGCACAGAATTTTGCACCTGTTTACACAAGTCACATTCTAGTGTGGTAGCATGAATGTCCGTGAAGTTTTCCTTACGTATGCCATTCGTCGATTCATTAGCCTTGGAAGACTCAACCTCTAAAGGGTCAACTTCATCAGGAGAAAACAGTGCAATTTCTGGTAATGACATACTAGTTTCAATTGGAAACGAATGTCTATTGCAGCTTCGTGGCGCTTCTTCCTCTGAAATAGGTAAATAAACGGAAATAATAAAAACAACAACTAATGCACAATTTATGCCATTTATTTCAATAGTTTATTCTCTCATAGAGACCTTTATATTTTGGTAGTTATATGAAAAAACATATTTTACCTCCCAATTTATCCCCTGATGCCTAGGATTATCAAGATGGTGGCGGTAGAAAACTTTTTGGATGCAACAGAGGAGATAAAAGAGACGTTGACAGTTTTTTTTTATAGGGAGGTATCAGTCATTTATTAGGCCAGCGTTTGAGATGACTTTTACTGTCATTATGAAGGTGTTTGTGGAGGGTATATTCAAAGATATCCTGGGAATATTTGCAAAGATGGAAGAAATGAGAATCAATATTGAAATAGGGAAACTACTATGGCCACTATTGTGGGCCAAGCGCAACTACTAGAGGCATAACTAGCTAACTCTTTGGAGGAGTAGAATGGGAGGGGAATATATATTTCTGATAGTCGGGTCATTTTCACTGAATGAGATAAGCATTTTGTATTATGTTGTTTATATTTATATAAATAAAGAGTTGAGTTCAACAAGAAATTGCAGAGCAATTCATCAGGATTGACTTGACCATGTAACATTATGAGGTTCATAACGAAACCCCTTACTCAAAACAGGATAGTCAAAACATAATCACTCTTAAAAAAAGAAAAAAAACATCTGTAAATTATATTAACAATGTTAACTCACACATAGAATCACAGAAAAATAATTTCTTATAACCTAGAAGGTTAAGAAATATTTGACCATCATTTTTGCAAGGGCATGCTACTTCAAACGCATTTATAACTGCAAAAGGGATTAAAGCAGTGTAATCAGATATTTTAGCTGTCTTTATGGTCCATATAGGTTTCGCCCCATGGCATGGCCCTGTTTTAAACAAGATGCAACATGCTTATGTCTTGGAGAACAGTTTCTGATGGAAAGAACGGAGTATCAGAGGGATTAAGGACCCAATCTGTAACTCCAACGATATAGCTTCATCATTCTTCTACAAAAGATTTTACATACCTACCTTTCTACTAGGCAGCTGCCAGTGATCAGGAAAGGGAAGGGGAAACAAGCCTTACATGCTATTAAAAAATTGGGAGTAGATGTTAAGGACTGTTGGAGGGTCAACTGCTAACAATTCTATCATTTGAATTCAAGATCTTTGTCTGTTTCCAGTTTAAACAAGGTGTGAGTTGCTTAACCCTCTGCTGGGAAGTTGAATTTTGAGAGGAGGTGAAGAGGAGGTCAGAGTCAGAATTTATACCTTAAAACACAAACTATAATCATTTAGAAAGCAAAGAAAAGCCAGGGGTGTCTTTCTTGAGCAGTTAACTACAGCCAAAACAATTTTTCCCACGAACAAGGATCTTTATGATCTTGGCACAAACATGGTCAAAGTTTCTCTAGTTCAGGAATTTGCTGACATTGGAAACATTGTAGCATACTAGCTCCTCGACTATGTATACCACCATTTAAAGAATAAAGAGCTGGCAGAAGGTGAGCAAAATTTGGTAGTGGTAAAACTTCTGAAAACATGTGCTCAAGAACAAATGTGATTTTGATTTGGCCATAAAAGGGGGCAAAGTCCTTAGTCAGATAAAGGAGGGCCTATTCATAGGGGCCAGAATCTCAAAAGAAAATATATATATACAAATGACAGTTACAGAAGCTCCAATTGTTTTGTTTGGCATGAGGTATTTACCTTCTGATGTCCAAATATTTTCTTACTATATTTTAACTTTTTTTTTTCCTCTCTCAGTGAGTGCATTCTGAAAATTCAAGCTTCAAAACAAATGTTTCCTCTCAACAGCTTTGGCTTGAAAGCACTATTTGGGCTGTGATCACAAACCAAATGTTCTAAATTTTGAATCATACAACAATACTTTTTAAAATTCTGAAAAAATTTAGAGTTCCTAAGGAGAAGCTGAAACTAATATTTTGCACTTTCATCCGCCCCTTAGTTGAATATGCTTGTCCGGTTTTGCACTTTCATCCGCCCCTTAGTTGAATATGCTTGTCCTGTTTTGCACTTTGCACTTGGATGAAACTGATAAAATAGAACGAGTTCAGAAGAGATCACTGCAAATCATTTATGGCGGTTCCCCTCAACCTTACTCCTTTTACCTCAAAAAAATTAAACTTGAATCCCTTTCTTCCCACCGAGAAAAATTATGCCAAAGATTTTGCTCCTGCCTCCTCCAATATCCCATCTACCGATCATTCCTTCCCCACCTTTTGTCGCTATAAGACCTCGTCCCCCCGGGGAAGTGGCTGAGAAGGTTCCGAAACTGACCCCAATCCACTGTAACACCATGCGCTACAGTAAAAGCTTTGTGCCAAGCTTTGTGAAATATTACAATGATCTCTAGTGTGTTTATTATTTAGTTTATCTTATCCTGACGAAGGTTTATTAGACAACTTTATTTTGCTATTTATGACTAAGAGACACCATATTTGGGCTTTGTCCATGAGAGCTATGTCTTGTTTTTGAATTAAATGAAAAATAAATTTGAATACTGAAAGATAATCAAACGAAAATAATAAACCCCATGGATATTGCTGATAAATCTAAGGGAAATGAAAAGATAACATGGATATGTAGGTTTATTTTCACCTAATCTAAAACAGACTCTAGTAAACAATTTACATCAATTTTTTTTACAACTAGTTTTTCCATATTTGCTTCAGTAGCCTATAATTATTAAGATATGCATTAATTAATTAACATAATTTTTTTCTACTGGGAGAACCAAGAGCTCAAATCATTTTCTATATATATATTCCTAATTCATTAAACAGAAAAAAATTAAATTTTTATTAAACATAATCTGCAAAAAAAGCTATACATTATTTTTGATGAACAAATAAACTTCCAAATGGGAATAAATCCCTTTATTAGACCAGTGAAAACAGATATAAAAGTCTGAATATTTTGACCACATATAAAGCAGTCGTAATAAGCAGAAACACTAAAATATTAAAATCAAAAGTAACATATTTATAAAGAACAAAATAATAACTTCCAGTTCATTCAGTCTAATAACTTTTGGAAGTTATTATTTTGTACTGTATAAATATGTTAGTTTTAATTTTAATACTTTAGTATTTCTGCTCATGGCAACTGCTGCACATGCGGGTTGAAATATCCAGACTTTTGCATCTGTTTTCACTGTCTAATAAATAGACTTATCCCCATTTGAATGTTTATTTGTTCATCAAATTTTTATTTGTTCATCATGTTTATTTGTTGAATGTTTCATAAAAGGCATTGTGGTCTTTGAAAAAAATACCTAAATGAAGGTATTACGTCAAAAATAGATTATTTTTGAAACTCATACCAATGAAAGGAATGATGCTACCACATTTCATTGGGTCTGAGACCAAGGGCATCAAAATACCATTGTTATCATTTTTACATGAATAACTGAAATTTAAAGTACACAAAAAGACTTTATCTAATAGAATTAAAACTTGCTGGTGTTGAGCAATGTTTATACACAAGAGATAATCTTTTATATGCTTTCTATTAAAAAAAAAAAAAATACCTTCTTCCTTTATAATAAGTGAGCCAATGTGTACCAGAGGTGAAGTGCAAGAGCTGTTTGTAACAATATCCACATCAGTGTGTAAAGCTTGGAAGTGTGTAATGGTTCATCAGCTGTGATAGCAACAGATTCTGAAAGAGAAAGGGAGTGAATAGCTCATAAAAACAATCCAGAATGTCTGGATATTCTTCTTGGAGATCCAAAAATGGGTGGACAGTTGGAAAACAAAACAGAAGAAACTGTTCTTCATGAAATTTCTGAAAGGATTTGGAATTCTTACACAGCCTGGGCAGAAATTAAAAAAAAAATGATCAAAAATGGTTTAATGGATGCTGGAATTCAAATCATTTTTAAAAAGAAGGGAAATGGTAATTAATACTTAATAAGATGCTATGCTGTATAAAGTATTTAGCCAAAGAAAATTTAGTACTTAGCTCTGAGACTAATGAAAGGAAAGGAAATATCTATCATGTACAACTTCAACCAAAATTAGGCCACTAATTCAGGCTCTATTTGGTGGCCACTGCCTATCTGTTACCAAGTACACGCTTGAGAATTTGGATCTACAAAATTAGATGATAACTGGCTTATTGCTGTTTGTAGCCTATATGGAGATAATTAGCTTCAGCTCAGAGGAAACTACTTTATAGCTATGTTTTAATAAATATTTAGTTGGTATTTTGGTTAGGTTACATCTTGTGGTAAACCTATGCTTAATGGAGTATATACCCTCACCCCCCCCCCAAATGTACAAATACATTCTCTACCCAGAACTTCATAAGGAATAAATGTTGTATTTGGGGGTGGGAATGAAGTTCATTTATGACACAATTGAATGTTATACTTGAATTCCTTCTGCAATTCTGAGTATATATTTGTATACTCTGATAATATGTAGGTTTACCTGTTTAGCATGCAGCCCTGTTATACTTAACCCCCCTAATGTGTAAATATACAGCCCAAATTAGCCTATATGTATTCCATTTATCTCCTAAATGTCTCAGTTGTTTCAACCCTGTACCTGTATATCCATATTCTCAAGTGTGTACTGGCTAACAGATAATTAACTAAATTAAGGTAGGTTAAATCACATCTAAATTTATCCTGACCTTGAACTCCTATGAAATATGTCAAATTTCATTATGTTAATACCTCCCACTTGGTTAACAAGCAGTTGACAAAAGGACTTCCCACTATTTTGCCTATATAATATATCTATGGAGAAAAACAAAACATCCCCTATATCAATAGAAAAACAGTTCAATCAATCAGTTAGTAGCTTAAGCTCTGGGAATCACATAGCCTAATTAGGTAAGCTATTGTAGTCTAATTATATTTACCTTGTTTTGGGATTTACAGCATGTTTTCTCAGGTATTATACTACAATATTACCCAAAATCAGATTGGAAGAAACTTAAAAAATTCAAAACGTGTGAAACAACAAGCCAAATGAGAATCAGATATTAACCTAATTTCAATTGAATTGAAATGGATGGTTCCTCTTCTCTTCCTGCAAGGACTCAGTTTGTATAAGATGTATCCAATTAATATCCTTTAAAACTTGCATATCAACTTAGTCAATCAGCACAGTCACTGTTCAAGCCTACTCCACTTAGTATGTCACTACTCTGTCGAATTATTGTTTCTCTAATAAACTGTCTAATATCCTTCCTCCTGTCTTCTGTTCCTGCAGATTCAAATAATATATGTTCAACTGTTTCCTCATTTCCACAAAATACACATCTCAGATCTTCATTATAAAATTTATAAATTCTTGCATGACCTGAACTTAGTCTAAATATCACCCTGGATTCAGATTTACTTAGCACTCCATATATTTTCTTTTCAAATTGCCTTTCTTTCTTTTGTATAACTAACATATTTGTTGAGAATGCACAGCTGTCCTCGAATGTCTTTATTCTCAATTGCTTTATCACTTCCCCAATTTGATTAACCATCCTGGGCATAATATCTACAAATGTTTGCCCATCTTCTATGGATGCTTGTTTTGCTGCAGTGTCAGCCATTTCATTTCCATTAATGTTTGCATGTCCTGGTACCCAATTCAATGTGATGATTACTCCCTTTTCCAGTAGTTTCTGAAATTCTTGACACTGTGGATATCTTCACAGATACATCAAAAGCGGATAATAGAGTGGCGGCTGCTTTTGTAATTCCCTCCAAGAATTTCCACTAATGTTTGCATGTCCTGGTACCCAATTCAATGTGATGATTACTCCCTTTTCCAGTAGTTTCTGAAATTCTTGACACTGTGGATATCTTCACAGATACATCAAAAGCGGATAATAGAGAAAATTTCAGTTTCTGAAATTCTTCAGAAACACTTCAGCAAAAGATCACTCTCGGAGCTACTTTATTTGCTAGATAAATATTCTTGATTGCCTCCAAACTACTTTTTGAATCCAGACAGATTCAATATTTTTCACTTGTAGATGCCAAATCTATTAGGTATCTCACTGCTTTGGCTATTGCAACTACTTCTGCTTGAAACACTGTAGTTATATCACTTAATTCAATCAATTCAACTATATTCTTGGAGGGAATTACAAAAGCAGCCGCCACTCTATTATCCGCTTTTGATGTATCTGTGAAGATATCCACAGTGTCAAGATATTGCATTTCTTTTGTCATCTTAAATGATTGATCATAGTCTAGATTATCCCACTTTTCAAATTCAGCATTGAAGTGGCATAGGATGGATTCCCATGGAGGGGTTATGAACATATTGGACACTCTCAACATTGGTGTCAACTGACAATCCATTTGAAACTCTTCCATTATCTCCTTTGCCCTCACAATACTGAATTGTTTTTTTTTCCATGAACACCACAACCTTCCCTCTTTTAGCATTCTTGATTTAATTGGATTTGACTGGTCAGCAATCCATGTCTTCCATGAAAAACTTTGATGTTGCTATGTCTCTCCTGCTACCTAGCTTCTCAATTCCACTTTCTGATTCAAGAAAGCTCCATGGAGTTGTCTTTCTTGCTCCAAAAGCTGTCCTTAAAGCACTGTATTGAATAGTTTCCAGCTCCTCTTAACAATGACTTAGATGCTGCCATATAAATTATTCCTCCATATTCCAATTTTGCTCTTATGTATTTTATATAAAATTCCATCAAAAAGTCAGGCTTTGGGCCAAAATTTGCTCCATATAACATTTTCCCAATATTTAATCTTTTGACACATGTTTTCATTAACTGTCTTATATGAGCTTTAAACATCAGCTTTCTATCAATGATAATTCCAAGCCATTTAAATTCATTCATGGTCACAATTTGTTCCCCATTTAGAAAAAGACAAAGAGCAGAGTACTTTTTTGTTTGCATGATTACCATTGCTTTGTTTTTTTTTTACCAAAAACTGCACAAAATTTTCCATGGCCCACATTTCCATTAATTTTATTTTCTCCTGGGCCACTCTTGGCCCCTTCTCAATATTATCACACACTATCCACATTCCATTATCATCAGCAAAAATTCCAGCTCTATCCTCTCCTGTATCCAGCGGTATATCAAATTCACTTATACTGTAATAATCTGGCCCCAATGAGGAGCCTTGTGGTACCCCATGTTTTCTCAGTACCTTTCTTTCTGAATATGCTTTACCCACTTTTACTGTCACTTCTTGTTCATGTTAATAATCATAAGAAAATCTTAGTAAATGTCCTCTAACGTTTGCTGCAATCACTCCTTCTAATGTATGTGGATGAACCACACTATCAAAAGCACAACTCACATCCAAGAAAACTGCTAAACAGATTTTCCTATTTTCCAAACAATATACTGTGTCATTTACAAACACTTGTAACATTTCTATAGTAGATCTGTTCTTTCTAAACCCACATTGAACATCTTTAAAGTGTTTATTTTTTCCATTTTCCAAGTAAGCCTCTCCTTAACCATTCTTTCATAGACTTTTCCTAAAACAGGTAGTAGATTCGGAGAATTTCAATTTTTGAATTATCTTTGCCTTGTTTAGGAATCATAGTCACTACCCCATCCTTCCATATTTTTGGAAATTTTCCATTTTCACAGGCTTTGTTAATAATTTCTAACAATGTTTTTATCCATTTGTCACTTAAATGTTTGATATACAGTGGGTAAATCATGTCTAAACCTGGTACTGTTGATGGTAATCACATTCTTTACCTCCTCTACTGTAAAATATCTGTTATAATCCATATCATTTTCTATTTTAGAGAGTCTTATTACCTTAGCAAATGTAAATTTTTCATCATCCTTAAAATTGTCTAGTCTTCCAATCACTGACTCTATTTGCTTTTTCTTGTTCTTCCACTAACTCCTCTCCATTAACAACCAAGGGTGGATTACCATTATCATCTGTCTTCCCTGTGATCAATTTTTTCACTGTTTTATACACTCTACTTGCAGGTTGTCTAAAATACAGGTTGTCTTCTCCACAAATTTTTTTTTTTACTTCCACTGTTTGGCACCTAAAGACTGCATATCTTCTTTGAAACATTAAAAAAATTTCAAAGTTTGGAAACTGACTGTACCTTCTTCTTGCCTCTAACAGCTGTTTCTTTGCAACCATACATTCATTGTTCCACCAAACACTCAGCATATGGTGAATAGGAGCTCTTTTACTTTTTAAAGCAGTTCTTGTGCTATTTCTAAGAGTGGGTTTTGAAATGCATCTATCTTTCCATTGACATCTTCACAACAGTTCACTTGTGACTGAATGTCTGTTTCTTGTAATTTATTCTTAAAATTTTCCCAGTTAATTTTCTTTAAATTCACTTTGTTAGATTCGTCATAATTTTTGCATACACTATTATCTTGAAATATCTCAACCAAAATGGGAAAATGCACTATATAGGGCGGATTCCTTGTCACTTGTTATTGATACTTTTGGTGCCAATGAAGCTGATCCTATGGCCATGTCTAATGTCACTGATCTTCCTGTTCTGCTACTGATTCTAGTTGGCAAATCCTTTGGAGTAAACAGGCACATATCTGAGTTTTTCATTAAAAATTCTAAGATTGTTCTCCCATTTCTATTATCACACCACACCAGAGACCATTGTGTGCATTTAAATCACCAATAATCAATAGTTTTCCCCTTTAGGAACTGTTTCTATAATTTTTTCTAGACCTTGATCACTTAAAAGTAAGTTACCATCTGGTATATAAATATTGAATATATATAGCTTTGCATTATTTTTCTGATATATTTTGCATCCTACAATTTCTATTTGATAATCCTCCTGTATTAAAAAATAAATGGCAATGTAACTGATTTCCTTATAAATTCCAATTACCACTCCACCTCTCTCTTTATTCCATCTATCTAATCATACTATTTTATAATATCTGAATGATGGATTTATATATGGTTTCAAATAAGTCTCTTGAATGCAAAACATGTCAATATTATTCTTAATGCAATAGTCTAGTGCTAGATCCTTATTCACTTTAACCAATGATCTTGCATTCCAAGACATAATTTTTATGTATGATTTAACAGTCATTTATTTATGCACTGATTCAAAATAAGGCTGCTATTCATTTGCATGATTCCCAAACTTTCAATAAAATTACAGAGTTTATCTACTTTTTCTCTGACAGGCAAGTTCTCTATGCTTAAAATTTCTGGTGACAACACTAGACCAATCACAATCTTGTTTATAGTATTACTCACTATTCTTTGCTGCATCTGACAATATTTGGATTAAGATCGATTAATGAATTCCCACCCTCTAATGGGGGTTCCCCCTGGGGGAAGTGTCACAGTGGGAACTAGCCATCCACAACAGACAAAACATACACAAACAAGATCAACATCAGCACTAGTAGGACTTCACCACAAACATCATTCTCACCACCACACATAGCATACTCACCATCTCATACCCAGCCATTTCCAGTATACTCTGGACAGCCCCATCAAACACCTGTACAATTTCCTCACCCAACATATCAAGATACTCAAGGTCCCCCCACAGTTTACTATGCACCTCTGCCATATTCAATTCATCAAGCTCATTTATATCATGCACCCCAAACCCAACATTTACAATTTTGTACCATCAGTAAGTGTTCATATTAGATTTTCAGGGTTGTCAGTTGATTATCCTCCCCTCCCCCAAGAAGAAGAGGAGGAAATCAAAAATGTTGTAAATCCTATGGAGGCTGAAGGGATCAGTGATTTACTGAAAAGGAATGGTAAGAGAAGTGGCTCACCTCTTGAGCAAGAAACTTCTAAAACTGTTAAACCTCCAATAGTTGAAAGATTTCCAGAGAAATTCAGAGCTAAAAATAACAGAATAGAGGCAGCTAGTGAGTTTATAAGCAGTGTATCAGGGACTAATCTAACAGTGGTTTTCACCTCACAGGTAAAACTCCCATCAGCCAGAGCAATCACTCTAGAACTGAAGAAAATTCTCCAATCAGAAAAAATTGACTTTTACTCAAACTATGATAGAAATAGACTATCAGTATATGTTAAATCACATACTGCATTGGATACTTCAATGAAAATTCAAAAGCTAGATGTTGTTGATGTAGCACCTGAAGAGAAAAGACAAGTCAGGTATGGTGCAATCAAGCAAATAGCACTAGATTATTCAAAGGAAGAACTGCTGACAAACCTCAGGGACGAAGCTAATATTGAGATGAAAAAATTAAAGAGGTTGAATAGATATAATCAAGGAACCAAAAAATTAGAAGATAGCCTGAGTATTTGTGTTATATTTGAGAGTAATTCTCTTCCCCAGTGCATTTGTTTATATGGAAGAAAAAGAATTATTGAGAGATACAACCGACCAATTATTCAGTGCATTAAATGCAAAAAGTATGGTCACACTCAAGAAAAGTGTAGGTTGCCTCATACTGTATGCTTGAGATGTGCAAACAAACACTCTTCTAATGAGTGTCCCTTAAAACTAGAAACCAAAGAGTTAGGAAAATACCAAAAGTATGTCTGTGCTAAATGTGGGAAAAGCCATTCAGCAACATCTGGTAGCTGCTCAGCCCAACAACAAAACCGTGAAATCATAAAAATGGCAGTTGCCCAAAACAGACACATGAAAAGAGCATCTAATGCATACTAGAGTTATGCAAATGTACTGAATAAGAAGGCTGTGAAAGAGCCACCCCCCCTTTAACCACAAAACACCCTTCAACAGCAAGTGTTATTTGTATCCAAAGTGCCAGAAGTGATAGACATCAAGGAATTAGAAATGAAAGATAGGATAGTGAAGTTATGTCAACTTATGTACTCACTTTTCAAAGTTGAAATCAATGTAGAAGAAATTTGGAATCTAGCAAATAAACTAGAATGAACTTGCTATCTTTTAACATCCAATCTAATATGAAAGACAAAAAGGCTTTATTAGAGCGCCTTTTAGAAAAAGAAAAAATTGATGTCGGATGCTTTCAAGAAAGATGGCTACAACCCCAGAATTCCTGGAGACTTAGAAATTATGAAGTAATAAGAAAAGATAGAGCAGAACAGTCAAGAGGAGGAATATTAATTTGCATTAAAAAGTCATTAATGTTACAAAAACTAGACATTGAAGACATCACAAGTTCTAAAATTGAGATGGTAGCTTGCTCAGTATTCCGGTGTAAGAGGGATACAATAGTTATTGTTAGTATACACAACTCCAATGGAAATGAGACACAAACAGAGGAAATTTTCAATAAACTGAAACATATGATTAAAACCAAAGAGCCTTTTATTATTACTGGTGAATTTAATGCCCATTCAGATGCCTGGTGTTTATGTGGATCTCATAATTGTTGTGGTATAGGTATCCTAAGTGCTCTGGATAAGAATGATGACATTGGCCTAGTGACCCCACTTGGACTTCAAACTAGAAGAAACCCAATTACAGGAGTATACTCTACCATTGACCTGACATTCTCTGCAGTAGCAATAATCAATCAACTAAATATAAGTATAACTCCTGAACCAACCCTAACCAGTGATCATGAGCCAGTGATAATTGAGTATAAAGAATCTACACTAAGAAGTCAAACCCCACCAACACGCCCTACCTTTAAATTGAAGAAAGTTAACTGGGATTACTTCCAGGAAGAACTTACAAGGATAAGTCTTGAAGAAGAACTGGCAACAGTTATGACTAAAGAGAAGAAAATTGAAAGATTACAGGATCTACAGATTAAAGTGTCTAAAAAGACTATCCACATCAAGACATTGGGCAAAAAGACTAGGAGTAAACCAATATGGTGGGACGAAGTTTAGCTTAAATATGGAGAAACTAAACCAAGCTTCATACAAGTAGAACAAGAGTCTGACAATTGAAAATTACAGAAAAAAAATATTGGCACAGGCAGAATTTAGAAAAACAATAAATCAAGCTAAAGCAGAATCTTGGAAGCATTTTGTTTCAAATCTCAACTTCAGAGATCCATTTGGAAAAGTGTATACCTTCATAAGAAAGATGAATAGGAGAGAATTGTACCACCATCCGCAGGGGCCAACAACCTACCAAGGACAAGTGATTGCTGATAACAAAACAAAAGCTGAGGCAGGAGCAAGTCATCTCCACCAGACAATAGGTAAGAAAGATCCATTTGAAGGAACCAGCCCACATTCAACAAATTTCACTAACACAAGAAAACTTTCTATGCATCAGTCAGTATCAAATTAGAACAAACTCCTCTCAAAATCAGAATTTGAACTTGTTCTAAAGACACTACCACAGACTTCATCTGGCAGCAACAACATATACCCTGTATTCTTTAAAAGGTTGACTGATAAATGGAAGGATGCTCTGCTACAGCTCATCAAAAGATTGTGGAAGCAGGGCAATTTCCCAACAATTTGGAAGAATGGCACATCTATCATGATCCCCAAACCAAATAAACCATACAAAGCAGAAAATCATCATTTTATAACTCTGCTCCCAGTTGAAGGTAATATGTATGAAAGGCTAGTAAAGAAAAGACTGCGATTTGCAATAGATGAAGCTAGCCTGCTGCAGGATATTCAGATAGGTTTCTGTTGATACAGAAATACAGTAGATAACCTGGTCAGGATGCAGAGGGACATCATTGATGCACTTGATAATGGCAAAGTAATGATTGCAGTGTTCTTGGATGTCAAAGGAGCTTTTGATAATTTGGTTCACAGACAGATACTACAAGGTTTATCTAAAGCAAAAATAAATGGATATTTGATGAAATTCACACTGAGTTACCTGTCAGACAGAAAAATTGCTGTGACTGTAGGACAAGAAAGATCAAAGGAAATTGAGGTGGAAAGAGGTGTTCCACAAGGAAGTGTTCTTGGACCAGACTATTATAATGTTGGAGAATTTGAGATCCCTCTAGAAGACAATAACTGCAAAGGAGGAATTTTTGCAGATGATAATAATACATGGACAATCCAAAACACAGTGGAAGAAGCAGAAAAAGTTGTCCAAGAAACATTAGACCAAATAGAGTTATGGTCCCTAGGAATAGATCTTGATTTTGAACCATCTAAAGCTAAAGTTATGTTGTTCACATCTAAGAGGAATATTAGACCTCCCCTACTTACTCTATTTGGAGAGGAACTGCTTGTAACCAATTGTCATAAAGTCCTTGGAATACACATTGATGTTAAACTTCAATTTAGTCAACATGTCAAATATCTAAAAGAATCCTGTGCAAAGCGACTGAATTTGATGAAGATGCTTTCATGTGAGAAGCATGGTGTCAACATTGTTACAGCAAGACAATTTTATATCAAATACATAAGACCTAAAATTGATTATGGGAGTTTGATATACAGCATTGCCCCAGAATCTACTCTCAGAGAACTTGATACAATACAGAATACAGCCCTAAGATTGGCATTTGGAGCTCACCAGAGCACCCCAATTCCTTTTCTCCTGGGTGAGTCGGGAGTGGAGAAACTCAACACAAGACGGGAAAAAATGCTTATAGTGTACATGAACCATCTACGGAAAGCAGATTTTAATCACCCAGTTAAGAAATTGATAATTAAACCTGGTCTAACCCACACTAGAAATCACCATAGAATAAGGAAACGTCTAATTCCTTTTGAAAATTTTGAACAATTACTAACTCAGGAAGGTATAGAGGTACCTATTACCCAAATGCTATGTTATGAAAAACCACCGAAAATTCCCCCCTGGGATTGGGTTCAGATTGAGTGTCAGATTGAATACATGGAAAAAAAAATGGAAAATAACCCCCTAATAATGAGATATGAATTCTTCTCAGTTTTGAATAGCAAGTACCAAGAATATATTAAAATATATACAGATGGTTTAAAAATAAATGGTTTAGGAGTGGGTTGTTCAGCAGTGGTTCCAGAATTTAATACAGTGATAACAAAGTCACTAAGTAAAGAATCAACTGTTTTTGAGGCAGAAATAAAAGCAATTGAAAGTGCACTAGAATGGGTATTGAGGAAAACTAGTGAAAGTGGTGAAAACCAATCTAAGTTCCTCATATGCAGTGACTCAAAATCTGCCCTCCAGTCCCTAAAGAATTTTCCAAATAAACAAAATGATGAGGTCCATAAGTGCTATAGTTCAATTCTGAAGATTGTTGGGAAAGGAATAGTGATACAATTTTTGTGGTGTCCAGCCCATATGGGGGTGGTGGGTAATGAAAAAGCAGACAAATATCCCAAACTGACAGCACAAAATATGACCCTTACACCCCCTACAGAAACATATAAACAGATTAGAGAGATGGTGAGAAAGATTTACGAAAAACATTTTGAGGAAATGAGGGATAATAGCAGTAATATAGCTCTTACCCAGAAAAAGAAGCCTGGCTTTGGTATGAAAAATTATAGTAGATTAAAAAAAAAATCTGCGTGCTTAATGTTACGTTTTCGGTCGACACACGTAGGTATTAATTATAGGGTGTTTATCATAGGCAAAACTGCTAGTCCTCTGTGTGAGAATTGTAGTGAGATAGAAAGTATTTTCAATTATGCTGTAGAATGTAAGGAGTATGAAAATTTGAGAAAATAAATGATGAATTTGTGCATTCTGAAAACCACATAAAATCTAGACTGCCTAATGAGAAATTTAGAAAATTTCTTTTTGAAGCTTTTTTAGCAGCATAAAGGTTTATGAGTCTATGAAACTTCAATTTCTTACCAAATTTCCCCAACTCTTTTTTTACTGTTAGATATTCCTAAGCTAGAGACTTTTTTTTGTCAAAATTTCAGGTCGATGAAAAAAACAATTTCTTCACTAGAGAGTCTAAAAGATGGAACAAAAATTATCATCTGATTGGATTAATATTTTAATGGGCTCATGATTTTAGTAAGGGGATAACAAACTTGTTAAAAAATATTTTAAGAGATATAAGGTATATGGCATTAAGGGGGTAGCTTTGAGCAGTTCTGCTTGTATACCGTCTATCCCGGGTTCTTTATTGGATACCAGGATGAAGTTATCTCCTGGCTCCCATCTCCGGGTTTATCTCCCTGACCTAAAATTGCTTACCCTATAGCTCTGAAAATAAAAATTATCCTTAAAAAAAACTGCTGAAACTTACAGCTCTCAACTGATACCAAATTTTTGAATTTTTTTGCTGTTTTTGATATTTTACTTAAAAGTACAAATATAAGCGTGAACTTAAAATTAATGACTGAAATATTTTTTTGACAGAATTTTTCATTGTTATTTGGAATTCCTGTGTTATGAGCTTTCCAAAGAGGTGTTACATGACTATATTAAAAAAAAATATTATTTTAACTGTTAGGCCTTTTGAGGTGGAGGAAAACAATTTTTTTTGATTAATTTTTTATTCAAATAATATCATTAATAAAATAATTTTAATGCTATCTTCCTTATAATCTTGTTTAAAGCGTATTCTTATAAATTAAGTATAAAGCGGCCCCATAAATCCTCTTTTGCGTCCCATCTCACCTGTCCTCACAAACCCTCCTTGTCAAAACAATAAAAATGAAAGTTTGCAAAAAAAGTCGGTGTAGTAAGATATATCTTCAATGGAGATGTTTTCATTGCCTAGGAATTTCCTAGCTTCATAAACCCCCCTACCCCAGAATATAATTACCTCCCAGAGAAAAACATGACAAATTTTAATTTTGTTAAAAAACTATTGGATAAAACTTGGATATTTAAAATCTTTATGTCAGGAGCTTTCAAATGAGGTGTTGCATTACTATATTCAATTATATTTTATCTTTACTGTTACAGAGGTAGTCTAGAGGTAGGCCAAATGAGGTCTTTCATTTTTTGTCAAAGCTTATGAAACAGCACATCATTTGAAATCTATCCTTCTTTTGAACATGTTCCTAGCGTTGTTTTCTACGTTAAACCTAAAAGGGCCACACATACACTCTTTTGCCTCCCATCTCCCCTTTCCTCTCAAACCCTCCATTTCGAAACAAGAAAACTGAAAGTTTGTAAAAAGATTTGTTATAGTAACATACATCTTAAATGGAGAAGTTTTCCTCGCCTAGGAATGTTCTAGCTCCATAAGCCACCCTACCCTTGAATATAAGTACCTCCCAAAGAAAAACATGGCAAATTTAAATTTGGTCCAAAAACTGTTGCATATGACTTAGATATTTAAAATCTTCATGTCAGGAGCTGTCAAATGAGGTGTCCCATGACTATATTCAATTATATTTTATTTTTTGTTATTATGAAGGTAGTCTAGAGGTAGACAAAGAGAGGTTTTTGCTTTTTGTAAAAGCTTATGAAACCGTACATTATTTGAAAGCTAGCCTTTTTCTGATCATGTTTCTAGTGTCGTGTTCTTTAACAAGAAACAAATGGCCGAAACCCAACACTTTTTTCGGCCCTATACCCTTTACTCTAAAAACCTCCCAGTACAAAAAAGAAAAAAGAAAAATCGTAAATATATTATTTATATTAATATATATCTTAAATAGAGAAGTTTTCATTGCCCAGGAATGCCCTAGCTCCATAAACCCCCCACCCCAAATGATAAGTACCACCCCAAGAAAAAAAAGGCAAATTTAAATTTTTTTCAAAAACTATTTGATAAACTTGGATATTTAAAATCTTTATATCAGGAGTTTTCAAATGAGGTGTCGCATGACTATATTCAATTATATTTTATCTTTTCTGTTACAGAGGTAGGCCAAATGAGGTCTTTCATTTTTTTGTCAAAGCTTATGAAACAGCACATCATTTTAAAGCTATCCTTCTTCTGAACTTGTTCCTAGAGTTGTTTTGTACATTAAATCTAAAAGGGCCACACAAATCCTCTTTTGCCTCCCATCTCCCCTTTCCTCTCAAACCCTCCATGTTAAAACAAGAAAAATGAAAGTTCGTAAAAGGATTTGTTATAGTAATATCCATCTTAAATGGAAAAGTTTTCCTGGCCTAGGAATGTCCTAGCTCCATAAACCATCCTATCCCTGAATATCAGTACCTCCCAAAGAAAAACATGGCAAATTTAAATTTGGATCAAAAACTATTGGATAAGACTTGGATATTAAAAATATTTATATCAGGAGTTTTCAAATGAGGTGTCCCCTGACTATATTCAATTATATTTTATCTATACTATAACAGACATAGGCTAGAGGCACACCGGATAAGGTCTTTTATTTTTTGCCGCTGCTTATGAAATAACACATATTTTTAAATATCATCTTTTTCTGAATACTTTCCTCGCGTTGTTTTCTATCTTCTACCAAAATCTGTTACGCAAATCCTCTTGTGCCCCCAATCTCCCCTTTCCTCTCAAACCGTCCATGTCAAAACAAGAAAAATGAAAGTTCGTAAAAGTATTTGTTATAGTAACATCCATCTTAAATGGAGAAGTTTTCCTTGCCTAGGAATGTCCTAGCTCCATAAACCATCCTACCCCTGAATATCAGTACCTCCCAAAGAAAAACATGGCAAATTCAAATTTGGTTCAAAAACTATTGCATAAGACTTAAATATTTAAAATCTTTATGTCAGGAGCTTTCAAATGAGGTGTCTCATGACTATGTTCAATTATATTTTATTTTTTATCGTTATGGAGGTAGTCTAGAGGTAGACCAAATGAGGGTTTTTGCTTTTTGTCAAAGCTTATCAAACAGCACATCATTTGAAAGCTACCCTTGTTATGAACATGTTTCTAGTGTTTTTTTTCTGAAAAAATCTAAAAGGGCCGCACAAATCCTCTTTTGCCTCCCATCTCTCCTTTCCTCTCAAACCCTCAATGTCAAAACAAGAAAAATGAAAATTCGTAGAGATTCGTTATTGTAAGATATATCTTAAATTGAGAAGTTTTCACTGCCCAGAAAAGCCCTAGCTCCAAAACCCCCCACCCTAAATATAATTACCTCACAAAGAAAAAAAATGAAAAATAAAATTTTGTTCGAAAAATATTGGATAATACATTAATATTTAAAAACTTTTTTTCAGGGGCTTTCAAATGAGGTGTCGCATGACTTTGTTCAATTATATTTTATTTTCACTGTTATGGAGGTAGTCAAGAGGTAGACCAAATGAGGTCTTTCATTTTTTGTCAAAGCTTATCAAACAGTACATCATTTGGAAGCTATCCTTCTTCTGGACATGTTTCTAGCGTTGTTTTCTATATTAAACCTAAAAGGACCACACAAATCCTCTCTAGCCTCCCATCTCCCCTTCCTCTCAAACCCTCCATGCCAAAACAAGAAAAATGAAAGTTCGTAAAAAGATTTGTTTTAGTAACATGCATCTTAAATGGAGACGTTTTCCTTGCCTAGGAATGTCCTAGCTCCATAAACCACCCTACCCCTGAATATAAGTACCTCCCAAAGAAAAAAATGGCAAATTCAAATTTGGTTCAAAAACTATTGCATAAGACTTATATATTTAACATATTTATGTCAGGAGCTTAAAAAGGAGGTGTCGCATGACTATATTCAATTATATTTTATTTTTTTTCGTTATGGAGGTAGTCTAGAGGTAGACCAAATGAGGTTTTTCTCTTTTTGTCAAAGCTTATCAAACAGCACATCATTTGAAAGCTATCCTTCTTCTGAACATGGTTCTAGTATCGTTTTCTGAATCAAACCTAAAAGAGCCACACAAATCTTCTTTTGCATCCCATCTCCCCTCTCCTTTCAAGCCATCCATGTCAAAACAAGAAAAATGAAAATTCGTAAAGAAATTCGTTATAGTAAGATATATCTTAAATAGAGAAGTTTTCATTGCTAAGGAATGCCCTAGCTCCATAATCCCCCCATCCCCGGAATATAATCACCTCCCAAAGAAAAACAAGGTAAATTCAAACTTGGTTAAAAAACTACTGGATAAGACTTGGATATTTAAAATCTTTTGGCCACGATCTGTCAAATGAGATGTTGCATGACTATATTCAATTACATTTTATTTTTACTGTTATGGAGGTAGTCTAGAGGTAGGCCAAATGAGGTGTTTCATTTTTTGTCAAAGCTTATCAAACAGCACATCATTTAAAATCTATCCTTCTTCTGAACATGTTTCTAGCGTTGTTTTCTAAATTAAACCTAAAAGGGCCAAACAAATCCACTTTTGCCTCACGTCTCCCCTTTCCTCTCAAACCCTCTATGTCAAAACTAGAAAAATGACATTTCGTAAAAAGATTTGTTATAGTAATATATATTTTAAATGGAGAAGTTTTCCTTGCCTAGGAATGACCTAGCTCAATAAACCCCCCTACCCCTGAATATAAGTACCTCCCAAAGAAAAACACGGCAAATTCAAAGTTGGTTCGAAAATTATTGCATAGGTTCTAATATTATTGCATTTGGTTCTAAATTATTACTTAGATATTTAAAATCTTTATGTCAGGAGCTTTCAAATGAGGTGTCGCATGACTATATTCAATTATATTTTATTTTTATCGTTATGGAGGTAGTCTAGAGGTAGGCCAAATGAGGTTTTTCGCTTTTTGTCAAAGCTTATGAAACAGCACATCATTTAAAAGCTATCCTTTTAGATATGTTTCTAGCGTTTTTTTCTACATTAAACCTAAAATAGCCACATCATTTGTAAGCTATCCTTATTTTAAATATGTTTCTAGCGTTTTTTTTCTACATTAAACCTAAAAGGGCCACACAAATCCTCTTTTGCCTCCCATCTCCCCTTCCCTCTCAAACCCTCCATGTCAAAACAAGAAAAATGAAAATTCCTAAAGAGATTCGTTATAGTAAGATATAAATAAAAAAACAAGTTTTTTAAACTGAAAGTAAGGAGCAACATTAAAACTTATAACAAGCAGAAATTATTCAGTATGTTAAAGGGGGTGTCCCCGCCTCCATTCCTCGCTCTTTGCGCTAAAGTTTTTTGTTGGTTTATAAAATTAATTTGTGAGACCAGAGTCAAACTTTCGCGTAAAGAGCGCGGCGTGGCGGCGGGGACAGTCCCTTTCATACTCGGATTAATTTCTGTTCGTTTTACTTTTTAATGTCGCTCCTTACTTTCATTTTAAAAAAATTGTTTTTTTTGTTTAATTTCTGATCGTTTTTTAGTTAATTCAGCTTTTTTTTTTGGCTAACCGTCTTTGAATAATTAAATAAAATTTTAATAAAAAAATTAATATTATTTTGCTAAATGGCTGTCTTTAAATTTGGTTCTGACGTAATTTACAAATTAACGTACGTAACGAACTTCTATATTCGTGTATTTTTCTTCTGGCAAAAAATACAGAGTTGCAGGTTTTTGTAGATATGAGCTTGAAACCAATGTAATAGGGTTTTCTGATACGCTGAATCTGATGATGTTATTTTCATTAAAATTCTTTCACTTGTAGGGTATGTTTCCCCCCTCTTTAAAAATCAGGTAAATTTTCTCAGGCTCGTAGCCTTTGATGAGTAATACTAAACTTAATAAAATTTATATATTTAGAATCAGCATTATAAGCCCATTTTTTTGATACATTTATTTACATCAAAATTTCGTTTTTAAAAGTTCCGATTACTATTTAGCAATATCGCTTGTTTTTTTTTATTGTTTTTTTTTATTGCGTATATGTTATTACGTAGATGAGGAGGTTCTCCCCTTAGTCAGTACCATGCTCTTTACGTTAAAAGTTAAAAAAAATTTAATTCACAAAGCCCTGAATCACGAAGGCCGTTTAATTAGAATAGATAGCTCTTTTGAAAGCACTAAAAAAACTGCAGCGTAACGAGCGAGGTATTGACTTGGGGGAGAACCCCCATATATACGTAATAATTTCTGTTCGTTTGAAGTTCTAATGTTGCTTCTTATTTTCAGTTGAAAAAACTTTCGTCTGATCGTTTTTTAAATAATGCTTGGAAATCCGGCGCCCCCTTCATAGAAATGTCCCTTACCCCAAAGAAACATCCTCCACGGACAGACTCTCCCGATTACGCCCCGCCGCCCGCCCCCCCCCCCCCCCCCCAATAGAAAAAAATCCGTCCTGAAAATGTTGGTATTCGTCCTAGTACCCCAGCCAATATGTAAGCTATTTGCAAAGCTCATTAGTTGCACCCCTTTCCCTGTGACCTGTGGGGATTAAGACATCCTAACAGACATATTTATCATAATTTTGAAGAATTTAAACAAACTCTCTCTCTCAAAATTTTAATTGGGTGACTTTGAGAAAAAAATGAGCGAGGGAGGCGGCCTAGTTGCCCTCCATTTTTTTGGTCACTTGAAAAGGGCACTAGAACTTTTAATTTCCCTTCCATTGAACCTTCCTACGATATTCTAGGACCATTGGTTCAATACTATTACCCCTGGGAAAAAAAAACAACTAAACAAGCATCTGTGATCTTTCTTCTGGCGAAAAACGGAAAATTCCACATTTTTGTAGATAGGAGCTTGAAACCTCTGGAATAGGGTTCTCTGATACGCTGAATATGATGGTGTGATTTTCATTAAGGTTCCATTACTTTTAGGGGTCTTCCCCCTTTTTTTCAAAAATCAGCCAAATTTTCTCAGGCGCGTAACTTTTGATGGATAAGATTAAATTTGATGAAACCAGAATTAAAATTGAAATTTGAAATCAAAATTAAAATCTGATTCTTTTGATGTATCTATTAGTATCAAAATTCCGTTTTTTAGAGTTTTAGTTACCATTGAGCCAGGTCGCTTCTTACTTACAGTTTGTTACCACGAACTGTTTGATATCTTAAATAGAGAAGTTTTAATTGCCCAGGAATTCCCTAGCTCCATCAACCCTCTTCCCCTGAATATAAGTACCACCCAATGAAGAACTTGGCAAATTCAAATTTGGTAAAAAAAAATATTGGGTAATACTTGGATATTTAAAATCTTTGTGTCGGGAGCTTTCAAATGAGGCGTTGCATGACTGTATTCAATTATATTTTATTTTTACTGTTATGGAGGTAGTCTAGAGGTACCCCAAATGAGGTTTTTCATTTTCTGTCAAAGCTTATCAAACAGCACATCATTTGGAAGCTATCCTTATCCTGAACACGTTTCGAGCGTTGTTTTCTACATCAAACCTAAAAGGGCCACACAAATCCTCTTTTGACTCCAATCCCGCCTTTCTTCTCAAACCCTCAATGTTAAAATAAGAAAAATGGAAACTTGCAAAAAGACTCTTTTTAGTAATATATATCTTAAATGGGGAAGCTTTCCTTGCCTAGGAATGTCTTAGCTCTATAATCCCTTCTACCTTTGAATGTAAGTACCTTCCAAAGAAAAACATGACAAGCCCAAATTTGGCTAAAAAACTATTGGATAAGACTGGGATATTTAAAATTTCTTTTTTGAAGAGCTATCAAAGGGTGCTGCATAATAATCATCAGAGAGATCTTTAATGGGTCATTAAAACGTAGATTGAATATGCTAGTGCCTTTTTTAAGTGACCGAAAACATTGGAGGGCAACTAGCCACTCATCTCAAAGTCGTTCTATAACAATTTGTTTAAAATAGTTCAAAGGCCCAATAAATATGGTTTTGATGATGATATGACCCTTCATAGTCCCTAGGAAAGGGCTGCACGTGGTATCGGGCGTATCGGTATCGCAGTATCGGTATCGGGCATATTGGTATCACATATATCGTATCGGTCATATCGGTATCCAGTGTTTTATTTTCAGTCATTTTCTAGGCTCATTTTTCAAAGCATGTCCCGGGAAGGAAATATATCAGAAGTTTTCAAATGAGGTGTCACGTGGCTATTTAAAAACTAAAAAATACCATTATTGTATTAAGCCCAGCTTAGATTTAGCCCAAACAAGTTTTTTTTAGTGTCAAGTTGTCAAATAGCACATCATTAGAAAGCTCTGGTTCTAAATTTATTTATACCATTATTTTCTAAATCACACCTTAAAGGGCCACACAAAACCTATTTAGTCTCTCACATCCGCTTTTCTCTCAATCATTCCTTCACACCGAGATAAATGAAAATTCGTAAAGATTCTAAGTAAAGAATCTACCTAAGCTAAATATACCTGCTAGATATTTAACTTAGGGGATGCAGCTC
The DNA here is from genome assembly GCF_049724085.1 of Artemia sp. Qi Xiang Cuo. Taxonomy (NCBI): domain Eukaryota; kingdom Metazoa; phylum Arthropoda; class Branchiopoda; order Anostraca; family Artemiidae; genus Artemia; species Artemia sp. Qi Xiang Cuo. The sequence continues at coordinate 13,863,324 of NC_142799.1, forward strand.
AAGGCTAATTGCCTTTCAGTTAGCGTAAGATTTAAAGGATATTCAAGACGCAAGATTAAAAAAAATATTCCTCCCTCCCAATTAATCCGGAAGGGAGGAAAAGGAAAGAAAAGAATGAAAATCTAAAATGTGGTAGTGATGTCATTTCAGCTTATTTGATTCATGTATAAAAGTATGTTTATTTTATGCAATGTAAAATTAAGCTGAAGTTATACTGTAAAGTATTTTGTATCAATTTGAGACGCCTTTTCCGGGTCTCATGTTAGCAGAGTTTGTTATATATATATTTCAACCAGAGCTTGGTCAAGGGGGGGGGGGGGCTTTAAGTCCGAAAGTGAATCTTAACAAAGGGTTTGTTCCCAGGCCGGTCCAAAAGACAAAAGCAGGGACTTCCGATTCTAGAGCGTTGGGGCCAAGTGTATACTTTTAAAAGGCATTCCATCTTTCGCCTTCGTCTTAGTTGTTTGTTCTTCTGCTACCTTATTTTCTCTGTATCTTTATTCTCATGTCATTAAATAAAGACCATATACCGTCGTGTATTGACTATCTGTTAGAAGTTACCTAAGACGTTAAGTCAGCTAAAATAAAAGGTAAAAAAAAAAGAGGTACACAGTAGTTTACAATACAGGGTGTTTTTATTATTGGGGGGGGGGGGGAATGGATTATGTTTTATTTAGGTATTTTTACCTGAATTAGAATTAAAGAAATTTTTTTATTTTATATTTTAAATTGGTCACCGTAAGCTGGGACTTCCTTCTGCGGGAGGATGGCCTATGCGGAAGAGCATTTTTTAACATGGTATAGAAGTAGGACTTCAATAATGTAAAGACCATTCTTCGGCTACTATCTTTATGTAAATTAAAGTGTAGTGTTCATTTAGTTTTTTGTAAATGCTTAAATATTTTTATTATTATTATTGGTGCCACTAAGAGGAGATGAGGTGGAATGAAATTAAAAAATAAAAAAAAGGTATTCAAAAGAAAGATGTTCCATTGAATTATACATCCACAATATTGTTGACAAGTGTTATAGTGTAGTGAAACAAAAAAGTTATTTTTTTGTACTAGTGAAACTTGTGAACCGAATTTGCCTCCTGTATGTGATTATTCAAATCGTTGAGTCTGGTTTTATTTCACATCCAATCCTTAATAATTTAATTTTCTATTTAGAATTAAATTTTATTTTATCTAATATTCAGTATCGCCTGATTTGGAAGTGTCCAAAGTTAAATGTGACTCAAACTTGATATCTCATCTCTTTGCTTTAGGAACAATAAAAGCTGGAAATTGGTGGTCACGAGATATATCCCGCCTGTCATAAATTAGCCTCTTGAATGTGCAAAATTTGAAGCTAATAAAATCTTTGTTAGAATGACAGAATGACAAAAGTGATACTCAAACAAAGAGCATTATATATCAAGTTTATAGGTTAGAAAGTTGGAATCACGACTTGCATCTGTTTCCAAGTATCGATTTAAGGTATAAAACAAATTAAAGAAGGGAACATAAGATTTTTATTCAAACACAAAAGTAAATACACAAGCTTGACAGTTGACACATACGGTCCATGCCTGGTTGCATCTTTCAGCGTGGCAGATAATTCACAACGGTGACAAAAACACCTTAAACTATCTCATCAGACAAGAAAAAAAAAAATAATACAAATTTCTCTCTTAAGGATCAGAATTCCCGAAAAAATGAGAAAATATCAAATTCAGAAAATCCAAAGAGATTTATCATATTTTGTTGTTTTTTATAAATCATAAAATAAACAGAAGAAGATTGTGAATGAAAAGTAAAGTGCTTCATTAAATGAAACCCAAACAGAAATAAAGCTAAATCATAATTCAGCCGTAAGATGTTACCAACAAATAAATTGCTATCAATAAATAAATAAAAACGAATAGGAATTACACTAACCAATCCAGTTAAACTTAACAACGAACAGATATTACTACAAAACAAGTTGGGCTAGCCCCCTTGTGCTTTCTAACGAGCAAACAGCTGTTTGCTATGCATTCAAAATAATTTACGTTTAAAGCGGTGTTTATTTTGCATACTGATTATTTACAAAAAAGAAAGTAAATCTCAAAACAATCAAAATCAATGAAATTAACTAATTACTATAATTATAAAATTTAATGTAACTGGATAATTTGGTACAGAATCAGTAATGAAGAATAAATAACCTTATTTTAAAATGTATTATGACTTAAAGAAAGCCCAAAAGACGGGTCAAGGGATTGAAACTACTCCCATCCCAAAACAAATCATTCATAACGTCCAGATCATAACAAGGTAAACCTTCAGGTGAAAAAAGTGATGTTAAAGTTCAAGAAATAAAGAATAATAAGAGTACATTTCAGACATATCAAAGAGACTTCCAAGGCGTATATTATTCGTTTAAAGAGGACAAAATATTTCTCCTCCCGGATTCCTTGAGTGTTTTACAAAAGGCTCTTTCCGAGAGCACTAAATCAATGCAGTCATATTTTCATCTTTTCTTGGAGCAAGAAGCAAGAACAAAAACTAATAATGTAGCAACAGCACAACTGCAATTATTTTTCTCGAAGACGAAAAAGCCCGATAGCATTGACTACATGCAAAGACTATTTTGGCTTCCTTTTTGCCTTGTCTTATTTACAGAAAATTATTTGAAAAAAACTACGTTTTCTAAAGAGTTAAAGAGGCTGAGTTACAAGGTCGAACCTTAAAACGTACAGGGATTAGGAGGCACAGTTGGGGGGCTGCCGCCCCCAAACCCCCGCTTTCGCAGCCTTTAAATAAAAAAAAGTCTTTTAAACTGAAAGTAAGGAGCGACATTAAATCTTAAAACGAACAGAAATTATTCCGTATATGAAAGAGGCTGTGCCCTCCTCAACGCCTCGCTCTTTACGCTAAAGCTTTTATTGTTTAAAAAAAGAGTTGTGAGAAAGTCAAACTTTAGCGAAAAGAGCGAGGCGTTGAGGAGGGCACAGCCTCTTTCATATACGGAATAATTTCTGTTCGTTTTAAGATTTAATGTCGCTCCTTACTTTCAGTTTAAAAGACTTTTTTTATTTAAAGGCTGCGAAAGCGGGGGGTTTGGGGGGTGGCAGCCCCCCAACTGTGCCTCCTAATCTCTGTACGTTTTAAGGTTCGACCTTGTAACTCAGCCTCTTTAACTCTTTAGAAAACGTAGTTTTTTTCAAATAATTTCTGCACGTTTTTGTACAGTTTATTACTTATTATTGCTCCTTGTAACTCAGCCTCTTTAACTCTTTAGAAAACGTAATTTTTTTCAAATAATTTAAAAAAGAAACTGAGTTTCTTTTTAAAGAAAGTTTGAATTCAGTATTAAAAAATTGCTCTGATGGTGAATAGAACCCGGGGGGTCCACCTGAAAGTCTGGAGTATAACCGCAAGACTACACAGACACAATAGTAATTGTTTTTTAGTATATGGAAGCTATTTTCGACGCAAGCAAATTCCCAAAAAACTTTAAATTGGGTTTTTGGAAAACAGGGAAGGAGTGATCAAATTGAGCTGAAATTTCGAGGATAAGTTCCCAGGCCCCAGGAAAGCTTTTCCTCTAAATTTCAGCCCGATCAGACAACGTTAAGGGGGGGTCTGGTGGGAAAAATTAACATGTGCTAATATAGGAAAACGAGGTTTTTCGTAAATGTAAATTCGGGGGATAATTTTTTTGGTCTGAAAATACAATAGGCCCTAACAAGTTAAAGTCTGTTTTAAATGAGTCCTCAGTCACCCAGATCAGGGGCCAACTATGTCCTGTGGGCGTGGCTAAAAAAAAAAGAAATGAATTGTCAATGGCTATATGTTGTTTTTTGAAAACAGGGAAGGAGTGATCGGATTGAGCTGAAATTTCGAGGATAAGCTCCCGGGCCCTAGGAAACCTTAACCTCTAAATTTCAGCCCAATCGGACAACGTTAAAGGGGGGCTCTGGTTGGAGGGTCCAAACTTCCGGCCCAGTTTACCCCATGAAGATAAAGTCGGAGAAGGATGAAATTTTGCAAGTTTCTTAGTTTGAGCTTGGGCTACAAAATGCGATTACCGCCGTCTCTCTGCGACCTCTAGGACCTGAAATCGCTTAACATTGTGGTGGGTCGCCTCTTTATAGAGGCACAAGTGTGCCTCCTTGATTCCAGATTAGTTTAGCTGCTTCAGAGATAGAACAAAATTGACCCTTCATTTTGATGCTGCTGAGGGTATTATATGCAAGATAGGTAATAACAACAAAAGGAAATACCTAAATGCGTTAGTTTCTTCCAGCGGTAAGAAAGGAATGTCTCCGTATTCATAGTTTGAAGCAGTCTCGGAACGACACGATACAGGCTCGATTTCGACTATTTTGCAAGACGTTAACTATGCTATTCGCCAAAAAACGCAAATAAGGATTCCATACATAGTAATTGATGTTTTGGGTACTAATATATGCGGTTCTTTGAATTTTTAACGATCATAGCTTGGACCAATATTTAGATTGGTCTTTCGATATGGTAACTTCTGGGAACACAGGAAAAGGAAAATAAAAATTGATTATCCGCGGAGCTCATATGATAAAATGTATACAAACGTTCTGTGCTGCAGCACATTAAGAATCTTTGATTTCAGGGTTTGTGGTATTCAGTAGTGTGAAGGTGATGCAGCAGCGTTTGCTGCAGTCCTTAATTAGACGATGGAAATATTCAGAAATTCTGCTCACAGAGACATACATAACAGAGAGAAAGAGGATTGCCGTCTCTGAATTAAAAAAAGATAATAAATGCAAAGCCTTCGGTAGAAACTATAGTGAAAGAGGAATCAAAAGTTGAATATTCACATCCTGAAGAATTTTTAAGCACCATGGAGTGACAGAATAAGAACTTCTTTTCCTGGTATTTTGCTTCAAAAAAGTGGACAGACCACACAGAAAACTTTCAGTCAAATGAACCCAAACTATCAAACAAATATTGCAATTTGAAAATATTGCTCAGGTTGGAATAGCTGATTGACATTCCGTGCTCATTAACAACCGCCCTTCTTCTTCCAGATGACAAAAATAAATTAACTAATTCTTCCCTAGAAGTTTTTTTCAAAATAATGGAGAGATATGAGGTAATTTTAGTGTCAATGGATTCCATTGATTCTGTGAAACAATTTACCAAAATACCATAGAAACTACCACAATAAGAAAAGCTTTTAGTGTAGATCCATATTTTCAACCAGATGATATTATTTAAACATAAGGGGAAGATACGAATTTAGATACTGATAATATCGAAATTGAGAGAAAACCCCATGGAAAATGCATATATCTGCCAACTAACGAGAACAGTTAAAATACCACTGAAAAACATGAATGTTTTCCATCATCCGAAAATGTCAAAGAAGTTTGGAAAAAGAAAAGTAGCCTTGCACTCGCTAATTTCCGTTCGAAATACTACAATGCTTTCCATGTTTCTCCTATGAAGGAGTATAGCTGACGGTGATTTCCAATATAATTCCAAACAAAAGCCAGACATCTGATTCTTGAAGTTTAACAAACCTTTTGCTGATTATGAAGGCGAGTTAAAGAAATGTGGGTCGATACTAAACCAAACTATGAGAATCTAAATACGGAAGATTAAAGTTTCTGATGGGAAGGACACAATCTCTAGTAGGGGAGACTGGGGTACCTCCGCACACGGGGCACCTCCAGACATCGAACCTGTTGGCTTTGCTATCTAGCGGAAAAATTGGAAAAAAATCACAAAGATGTGCCATTTTACTGTTCATCTTGGAGGCAAGATGGCACTTCCATCAAATAGCATAGCAGTGAGTCAGTCGGTAATAAGACTTTAAAGATACAGCTGCCAATTGTTTCGCGTGATGATAAAAGTGAAATAGAGAGGTAAGTTTTATAGATACATTTAATGTAATGTTCTAGGAACAAGCAAAACGAACCCAAATATGCTTCCTCTACATAAGATTGACGTAACTCTAGGTGTTCTTTGGTTATGACTCTTTTCTTCTTAAAGGCTCCTTAGGGGCACCTCCGGACAATTTTTTTGGGGCAGGGTTGGACACTGTCCGGAGGTGCCCCGATGATTTGAGCAGCCATTGGTGTTTTTTTCTTTCATTTTTAAAAGGAAAGGAAGGATTGATGATATAATTAGATGTATGAAAGAAGCTGAAAAAATTGCGGTTCCCGAAGAGCGTATTCGTATTAAAACGCGAAAATCTATATGAGCTGCCGATCCTGAATTAAAGAATTATAAAAATAAGGCAAAACTTTGGTTGCGAATTTGGGTTGATTGTGGTAGACCTGCGTCGGGGTCTGTTGCGGATATAAAGCAGAAAACAAAGAATGAATATAAAAAGTACCTTAAATCCATTCGTTATAAGGGTATGGAATTTCCAACATCTAAGAATGATTGGTCTAAATTGATTAATTCTGAGAAGCTGGATAAAAGTGATCTTCATAAAAGTGATTCGATTTCTAGTTCAGCTTGGTATGATTATTATTCGTCAATTTTTTCCAAAATTAACTTTTTCGTGCAGTCACATTATTCTCGGTTACTTTCTAAAATTCTTCCGCCTTCGCTTCATCAGGGCCATATTAGTCCAGTATCAGTAGCTGCTGTTGAAAGTGCAATTAAGCAACTGAAATCTTCATCCGTTGATATTGATGGTATTAGTGCAAATAATATAAATCCAAAGTGTGTTGTTCTTTTATTTCATTTGCAGTTGTTGTTCCAAATGTGTTTAACATCTTCGCTGGTTCCGGATAGCTTTCTTTGTGGAACTGTCACCTCAATATTAAAACGAGGAAAACTCCCTTCTCATTGTTCATCTTATCGCCCTATAACCACTGCGTGTAACTTGAGTAAAATCCTCGAATATATTTTACTTCCTCATTTAAATGAAAATATAAATTTCGGATCGAATCAATTTGGGTTTCAATCTGGTATTGGTTGTCAACATGCACACCGTGTTCTTTCTTCCGCCCTTAAGAATAGCCTGGCTGAGGGGTCGCCACTTTATATGTGCACTTTGGACCTTTCTAAAGCTTTTGACCGTGTAGTTCAAAGTCAAGGTTTTTTTTAATTTTTTAATAACGGTTTAAATCTTCCAGTTATTTTTCTTCTTTGTTTTTGGTATGAAAATTTTTTCTTCCAAGTTAATAAACCTGGATCTCCGAGTGTCCGTGCATGTCAGGGTTTCATACAGGGAAGGATTTTGTCACCTAGTCTATTCAAAATGTGTATTTCTGGTATATTAGATGAAATTAGATCAAAATATTTCATTGGACTTTCAGATGTTTCTTATCTTGCTTATGCGGATGATCTTCTACTTTTATGTAAAACTAAGCAAGGTCTCTCTTTTATGGTCTCAAAAGTTTCACGTTTATTTTCTAAAATTGGTCTTTCTCTTAATGTTGAGAAATGCGAGTTTCTAGTTTTTAATGGTCCGACTTCCTCTAATGTTCCCTTAGTTTGTCGCGGTTTTTCTATACCCTCTGTTTCCGCCTTTCGGTGGTTGGGTATTACTGTTACTAATTCAATTTCTAGCTTACGGCAGTGCACTGTTCGTGATGTTCAAAAGAAAATTCAAATGGGATATTCTAAGATTGTTGCCAATCGAGGGAAGTATAATAGACGTGCATTGGGTAGGCTATATTCTACATTCTGTGATCATTCTGTCCTTTATCTTTCTGGTCTTTATCCCCTTCTTAAGAAAAAAGATGTTAAGCAGATCCGGTCTTTTTACTTCAGATATTGTAAATTTTTACTTTATCTCCCCCCCTGGCATAGTAATGGTAAGATAACTCGTAAGTTTGAAGTCCCTGATATAACAGCAAAGTTGGCCGTGCTGCATGGAAGGCTGTCGGATTCAGCTTTTTGTCGTTTTTCGCCTCATCATCCTTTGGTCCGTCTGTTCGGTTAATTTCCTTGTAGTGTACTTTATTTCATTTTCTCTTTTGTCTTTTTTTTTTTTTTCCTTGTGTTACTCCACAAGAGTCATAACTTGTTATGACGCGGGTTAAAAATAAATTATTATTATTATAGCACCTAGTAAGTGCTTAATAACTGAGTTTTACTGAAGGCAGCATTTTTCTTTCCAGAAATGGTGCGAAATTATATCCCTACTAAGTCCGAGCCAAACGAAGAAGCTATCAAACAAGGGCTAAAAGCCATACAAGATGGAGATTCGGTCAGAAAAGCGGCCAAGACCCATGGAATAGCTGCTTCAACATTATTTGATCGCTTGAAGAAGTCAAAATCAGCCAACGAGACTAGTGTGGATGAAGGAATAGCCAGATCAGCCAATTTGAAACGAGGAAAGTATTCCACCCGTCAGGTTTTCACTGACGATCAAGAGGAAAAACTTAAGACTTACCTTCTTCGTTCCTGCGAACTTCACTATGGTTTGACTTTAGCACAAACTCAGAAGCTGGCATATCAATATGCAGTGAAGATGAGGGTCTCTTATCCCAAGAACTGGGATGAAAAGTGTGCCGCCACATATGACTGGTCATATGGATTTATGAAGCGTCATCCAGAGCTGAGTCTTCGGAAACCTGAGAACACCAGCCTGGCCAGGGCTTCAGGATTCAATCCCTTCAATGTAAACTCGTTCATGAATAATCTTGAAGCTTTATACAATCGGCACCGCTTCACACCTGAACGAGTGTACAACCTAGACGAAACCGGAGTAACAACTGTCATGGATAGCCCTAAAGTCATAGCGAAATCTGGTATAAAGCAAGTGGGCAAGGCTGTTGCTGCTGAGCGGGGGGAGTTAGTTACAGTGTGTTGCATCGTTAATGCCATCGGGAACACCGTCCCCCCAGCGTTTGTGTTCCCACGCGTGCACTTCAGAGAACACATGCTCCATAGAGCACCACCTGGTAGCCTTGGGTTAGCTTTCCAGTCTGGTTGGATGACTGGACCGAACTTCTTAGAAGTTATGAAGCACTTCGTCAAGCACACTCGATGCGACAAGGAGAATCCGGTGTTGCTCATCCTCGATAACCATGAAAGCCATATTTATTTGGAGGCAGTTCTATATGCAAAAGAGAATGGAGTAGTGCTTCTCACATTTCCGCCACACTGCAGCCACAAAATGCAGCCCTTAGATATATCTGTCTATGGCCCGTTCAAGGCGTATCTGAGGGCTAAGTTCGGCGAGTGGCAAACAAACCATCCACACGAAAGATTTCAAATAACTCACACCGCAAACCTAGTTGGTCAAGCTTATCCCCTAGCGTTTACTCCGAACAACATCACATCGGGCTTTTCAAAACCAGGAATATGGCCATTCTCAAGATCAGCGTTCACTGATGCAGACTTCATCGCCGCTAAGGTCTCAGACAGACCAAACACCGCTGGAGAAGTAACTGATAGGGTAGAGTCTAGGAATACTTTGGAAGCAGTTGCTGACCCTGTCCTGAATTCCTCGGCCTTAGAGCAACCACCAGGGCCCAAACATGATGTCAATCCAGAAGACATTTTTCCATTCCCGAAGGCTAAACCAAGAAAGCTAACTGTGAATAGGGCTCGAGTTGGCAAAACGAGAATTTTAACGGATACGCCAGAGAAAGAAGATCTGGAGAAAAGAGCACAAGCAAAGTCAGCAAAGAAGACTGGTAGGAAAAGAGTAAAACTGGCAAAGAGCAAGGAGCAAGAGTTGTCAACGATAAGAGAACCTTCCTCCCCTTCGGAAATCTCTTTCCATGACTCTTCAGATGAAAGCCTCCATGCAGGGTCAGACTGTGAAATACCTGAAACTGAAAGTGAAGTTTCATTCATTCCAGAAGAGATCAAGGTTGACGAATTTGTGCTAGTGAGGTTTCAGCTTAAGAAAGATTTTGTTCTTTATGCAGCAAAGATCTTGGAGACTGATATTATGAACAGGGAGTTTCAGGTTTCTTTTCTACGGAGAAAGAAAGACTCTGATCGATTTCACTTTCCTGATATTGAAGACAAGGCATCGGTGTCGTTTGAAGATGTCGTGAAGAAGCTGGAGGTGACTCGACACGGTGGAACTGCTCGGGTCCAAGCTACTTATGTTTTTGCAGGTCTTTGGTTGGATCATATCCGCTGAGTGATTTAAGTTTGATAACTATGAACCTTTTTTCTTTTCTATTTACTTTTGTATCCTATATCTGAAGAATACAGTATCTGAAAGCATGTCCGGAGCTACCCCCACACCTGTGCAAAGCTGCCCCTATATAGGGGCAGTTTCGGACATTTTGTGGACCCAGGGACAACGTCAACTCCTTAGCAGCGCTTGCATATTTTCGCTTTAACTCTGTCCAGGCTCTGTCCAAGTGGCTAAGCTATGCTGGTGCCAAATAAGAAGTCCCGATAGCGCGCACAAGCCGAAGCAGGTAACTTTGATTAAAAAGTGCACGGAGGTGCCCCAGTCTCCCGTATAGATCTGTCAACATTGACAGGGAATAAGTGGCTGAATGATAAAATAATGGAATCATCCATAATTTTATCCATAGAAAAATCTACTTGGAAAACGAAATCTGGAAGTTTAATCAGTCCATTTTACATAAAAAAAAAGATCTCTACGGGGGAACTGTCAATGAAAGAAAGGAAAACTATGTGTGTTTCTGATAAACAGACCAAGTCACTGGATGCTAATAATAATCGACGTTCAAAATAAAGAATTTGAGTTTTTTGATCCACGGCAGTTTAAAGATATATCTTAGACCTATAAATTCAAAGCAAATTCGTATAAAACTATTACCAATACTTTTAAGAACAATGATACATTTATAGACAATTTATCAAATCTCGAAAGTAGCAGAAGAAAGCGCTCAGAAGCAGTTACATTTATTGTAGACAAGGAGGACAACTTCCTTAATAATTTGTGTAGTATTTGCTTCTTCGATGACATTTAGAAAGATAACAAGTGTAATTTGAAACCAAGTAAAATTTATATTTTCTTTCAGGAAGTTATGATCACGTCATCGGAAAGGAAAAAAAACGTAAAAAAAACAAGGATATTTCCAGTCAGTAAAAAAATCAAAATACGAGAAAATTATTTCTTATTTTGTGTTAGTAGTTGTTTCTTCTAGATTTTTAAAAATTATTCAAGTGCTTTTAGGTCTTCTTTTTTTATAATTTTTCCCCAAGGACGGTTAAGCCACAGTATTTGTATGTATTATTTACAAATTGTCTACAGTATTTACATTTTCAATATTTGGAAATGTCTTCCTTTATGAGTGTTTTTTTTCTCATCTTGCAAGGCTTGGCATGTGTGGTATCAGAAATTATTTATGATCCCGTCTTTTGCTCATCACTCAAAACCACAGTTTATATAATTATCCAGTATGATCTTTCCATATCTCACCCATTATAAAAACCCGGACCAAGGTGCGAGTGCTCCAGAGAACGTTTTTACAGATATAAACATAAGCGGAATCAGATCTTTTCACGGGTAGACAAGTCAGACTGTGATCTAATTGGAAACAAGTGGAAATCCGCTATTATGAATAATCCAGTTTGTTGGAAACAATCTGAAATATACTAACCCTCTAATGCAGAAAGATGTGGGAGGAGCTTTTTGTTCGTTCAGAGAATGAAGACCAGAAATGATCTGCGATAAACTTACTGGATAATTATATAAACTGTGCTCAAAACATTCTAATTCAAGCAGTACTTTCCTTATATATTTATTTATCATAACATCCACAGAGAAAGAAAATCACCATGCTAACTAAGATTCCTGAAAGGAACTGATGAATGTAGTTGAAAATTTGCTATAAACTGACGTTGATCACTGAGTCTCAGTAATTTTTTTTTTATAATGACACAATACAAAAAATAAATATATTCGAAGCATTTTTATTTCAATAAAAGGGAATGACGGGTTCAGGACTTGAAACCCCTCTGGCCACCCAAAGAATATACTTAAATTTAGACAATGGTTGCATAAATGAAGAAAAAAGATTGTTTATCTTAAAAACTAAAAAATATGTCTCCCGCTTGTAAATTTGTCTTTAAATTGCAGATAAGAACACCTTAATCCCCATGTCTTCAAGAAAGTTCTTTTGTCACCCCTCCCGAATAAGATCCTGTTTTCTTGTCAATAGTTTTGTAAATAATTCAGAAGTACAAATGTAAATAATTTAGAAATCTAAATGCCAAATATGTATGGGACTTCCGTTTTTCTGGCAATTGCTAGCACGTTGAATTTGGTAGATACTATCAATATTAATAGAAATCTATTTTACCTGTTAAATGTAAAGTATATCAACTCTTCTGAACGGTTCGATGATAAGAACCATATATGTCCCCAGGGCATAACTTGTAACCCGGACCCTGAAGACTGAGGGGGGAGTGTCCAGCTCAGAGATAGACGGACCAGAACTTTCAACGACATTGAACAAAAGGGCTCTCTCCCATTTTTGATGGAATGTGGTTGTGGACAAAGTGGGTGTCGTCGAGGCGCTAGGGGCCTTCCCGCCTTGTAATAATATCAATCATCAGAAGCGCACTTTAAATACACACTCAAAAGAGAGCTGTTTGAATTTTATAAGGCAAAACTTCTATAAAAAACCTTAGCGGCCCATCGTGTACTAATACAAGAATGGGCAATGAGTGATGGGGGGGGGTGTAAACCAAACCGAATTTATGTACAGATATTTTCAACTACTTTCAAAAAAATGGATATATCATCAGTTTAGGGGAAGGAGTTGGGAGGATCGGAGCCCTGTGCGGGTTCCTAATTAACCCCTACTCCCTGTTGAATCGTATAAGGTTTACTATAATATTCTAGATAAAATCATCTGAGATACTTTCGAATTTTATACTACACTTCAGTGTGGAAAAACCTGAAAGGCACCAAGTGCATAAACTAAACCCCTTGTCCTGAGGGCTCTAGGGGAAATGTCCTCCTCAAAAACATTTTTCTATCAACAAATCATCTATCGAGAACACACTTGTTATCTCAAAATTTTTACGGGAAGTTGTTTGGGAACTGGTCGGCGTTGACGGGATGTTAGTTACCTCCAAATAACCTTTTACAATTAATATGGGCTATATTATTTTCTATTTCAAATCAAACGTGCCCAAGGTTAAGTTTCATCATCGACCTCGTCGATATGACGTACCTCTGGATGAAAAAAATAATAATAATAAAACATTGGAGCCGTCTGGCCTGGACTCTAGGCAATGCGAGAGCGTTTCATATGTTAATCCCCTGTCATGATCTCTCAGACAGATTTGTGTTTATGATTGTCGTGCCTTAAGTAGAGCGGTATTTTTAAAATAGTAAGCATATTTATCAAGTTTATTTGGATTGAATTTTTAGGTAAATCTTAAGCAATATGAAAATGTGCTTCACTTGTATAAGAAAAGATCTTGTTTTTTGAACAAATTTTACAACTAGAGAAATGTTGTTGTTACAAAATTCCATAGTAGGCTGAGCAGCCAGCAGACAACAGACTCTGCTGCAGCACACTTGCAGATGCAAGTTCTGTGTGGTGAAAAGCTATAAAATCTTACGCTTCTTATTTTTTCATTTTTGGTAGTTGTTTCTTCGTCCCCGCAAAGCAAATTCTCATCGTCATTTAACACCGTTGCTATGTCAGCCAGGAAAGTGCTACAGTTAAACCAAGGAAAATATATCCGAGGAAAATAAAAAAAGAGAAAGTTAGCATTTTCATTATTTGGATGTTCGTTTGTTGTGAAGAACTGCCAGCACATATATTTTGGTTCTTAATCTTGCAGAAAATCGCAGTTTTTACACCAGTGGCACACTTTTGTGTGTTCTGATCACAAACTACTAAAAATCGAATTGTTGTTCTTTCGTGAACCTTCTAAGTAATGGCCCATAGAGAACAATACATAAGTTTCCTAACTTAATTGATAGGATTTATAAATTTTTATGTTTTTGAATAGTTAAAAAGGATTACTGTTTATTTGACAACGATATAATAGATATATTTATATATCTTGAAACACCATAATGCAGCAACGACAGCTGACTTTTTCTGCTTACTCTCATATCAACATTGTGGTTGGTGTTTATTTATTTATTGGGCTTTTTTCAGTTATTAGAAATCTTAACACATGGATTTAATGTTTGCATTATGTAATGTAAATTTTTTAAAAATATATTAAAAATAAATTTTTCAATTTTCTTTTAATAAAATTGTCATTATTTCTATTATTAACATTACGGATACTATCATTTACATTTAAAATATACTCAGTTATAATATACGGAGATACTTTAAGTATGTATACGAATAAAACAAAAAACAACCCAGTTTTACCTTGAAGCTCCTTGAATACGAACCGTCTAAACTGATAAATCCAAAATAATTGTGAAGTTTTTCAATGACATATTTGAAAACTATTTATTATGCTTGAATAATTTCATCAACACACATTTTTAACTCACATTTTCTAAGTCCAGATTTTGCTCGTACGGAATTATATACTGATAGTTTTAATGATTGGTAGGAAATTTAAAAACAAAAAAAATTTTTTTTTATACTGGCGGGTACATTACAAGTACTGTAAAATTTTTCTTTTAAAATTTGTACTAAATAATCTAAAATATATGAAAAAAACAAACAAAATGGAATTTAAAAAAAAAAAAATACAAATGCAAAAAATCATAAATTTTATAAAATTTAAATAAAAAACAAGTTTTTTCATCTTAAATTAATTAGCTGAAGTAATGACTAAAAATAACAGAAATTATTTCGTATATAAGGGGTTTCCCCCTCCTCAAGACCTCGCTCTTCAAGCTAAAGTTTTCGGCACGTGTAAAAAAGTTCATCATTGTTATAATTAAATGACCCGTGTCGTTCAGGACTCGTGTTTAAGGAATTTGGAAAACAATTTAAAAGTATCGTAATGTGAAAATTTTTTATTTAAAAAAGACCTTAGTTTAAGGACTATATTATTTTATTTTTATTTTTTTATTTTTATAAAAAATTTGTGCTGAAAAAACTGTCTTTTTTAATTTGATTTCCGATAGTTTTTTAAACAGCGACAGGAAATATGCCGGGTAAATCCCCATCCCCATGAAAATATCATCTGAACAATTCAATCCTGGTGACACTTTACTCCTGACAATTACCTTTAACATTTCTACGCCTAAAAGTGACTCGGTACTGAGAAAGCAATATATAAAAACAAACTTTGCATAAGAATTCAGATGAAGTCCCCCAGTGCCAGATACCGCCTGAAAAATTCACTCCGTAGAATTTTCCATCACCGTGGCAAATTCTCTCCGTGCGAAATACCCGATTATAATATTCGTCTTCTCCTCCCCACCTGACAAGTGTATGCATACGTCATAATAAGAAAGACTCTACGTACACACGAGGCACAGTATATAGTGTAAAGACATTTCCTCGGGAGCTCTGGAGGGCCATATTATTTACAATGACACAGTTATTTGTCCTTTCAACTCTGCTGAACGACTTGGTTATCTCAAACTTTGATCAGATGATTCTTGGACTAAAGTAGCTTGACAGAGGGCCTAATTACCTTACAATTTTTGGTAACTTAAAAAAGACACTAGAGCTTTTAATTTTCTTTAAAACGAGCCCTCTTCTGATGCTCTAGGACCACTGGGTCGATACGATCACCTCTTAGGAAAAATAAACATGCAATCGTTATCTTTCTTTTAGAAAAAAATACAAATTCCTCATTTTAGCAGATAGGAGCTTGAAATCTATGCAGTAGTGTTTTCTGATACTCTCAATCCGTGTGATTTTCCTTCAGATTCTCCGACTTTTAGGGGGTGTTTAAACCCTTTTTGGAGAATCAGGCAAATTTTCTCAGGTTCGTATCCTTTGATGGGCAAAACAAAACATAATTAAACTTATATATTTGAAATTAGTGGCGGACCCAGGGGAGGGGGCGCCCCCGTAGCTGAGTCTAAAGTAGTATAAATTACTCAATTAACTCAAGCTTGTGTGAATTAGACTTGCTCCTAGCGCAAGTTTATCAGATCAACCACTTTTGCGCCACCCCCCTAAGAAAAAATCCTGGATCCGCTCTGTTTGAAATCAGTATAAAAACCCAATTCTTTTTAATAAAATTTATCGGTATGAAACTTCCGTTTTCTATAGTTTCGATTGCTATTGAGCCTGGTCACTCTTTACTTACAGTTTGTTGCTAAAAACTGTTTGACATCCTGATACCTCAGTTTCCACTATGCCTCGGAGATGAAATTCTGCATATTCAATATACTTAGTTAATTGAAGCATCTGCAGAAAGAGATCAATTTTCTATGGTATAACTTTGCCTTTCCAGTACGCTCACCCTCATTTTCATTGTAATTCCTTGTTGAATTGTTAAAATTCTCTCCCACTCCCCCCCCTCCCCCAGCGTTGGGTCCCGATTTCGCCACGGTCCCTCCCTGAGTCAGGTTTGTGTACCTTAGATCATACACATGAAATAGTATTACATAACGACACACTAAAATGTTATACAACTTGCCATTTGAATTCCGTTGTGTTAATCGAAGCAAATGTTAAATTCAAGCTCAAGCCTTTAACATGACATAATTCATTGAGAAAAACCAATGAATATCCGTGGTAAGCCTATTCTCACCGCTGAGTATCATTTTTCACCTCAGAGACCATTCATGCTTGTGACTCACGCGTAGTATGTGCCTGAAAATTTTCCACATGAACATCTGTGATAAAATTTGTACACGCTTCTCTCAGTGTGTTAAAAATTAACAGAAGTGAGTCCTCTTATCTGTGCTAAAAATTGTACGAGGGCTATTTGAAGCAAACAGGCTGCCTATTTTCAAACGGCACTTTTATTTAAGAACGAATATTATATTATTATATAAAAAAAAATAAAGTTTATTTTTGGGAGTTTTTTTTTATTGACATTATAATAATTATATTTAACCGACTCTGCTAATGTGACAAAATGGAAGTTGTGCAAGCCACAACAAATTTAAACTTGTTTTGATCATTGAAAAAAATTGCTGTATAATTTTTTCCAACACAGAATGGGCGTGAAGAATAAAGAGTATTCACGTACAATTTAATCTTTGGTTTTTATGCGTAAGTCTGAGTGGTACTTATAGGATAAGATCAAATTTCAATGTAAAAAACTTTGTACTTTCAGTCTAAAAAAGATATTTTTTTTAGCCCCTATAGAATCGCTAAGAAATGTAGAAGGGCTCCCAAACCAGATGGGACAAAGCAATATAAGTCTCAAAGGAATGCTAAACCTTCTTAAACTTTTTGGTACCATATTTTTTCGCTTAATGTTGTTGATTTTTCACCTACAGTTCTTTTTTCTTCTTTTCTTTTAATTTGGCAACGGCTACAGCCATAAATCACAGAAGTTCATATGAGTTTTTTAAGCAAGAATTGATTTACAATTTTTTGTCGAAATTTTGAAGATGGCTGGTGAGGAAGGTGAGTAAAGTCCTCTTTTTCACTTTCCATTAGATCTTCACAACAAAACTAAAAAAAAAAACTCAAATAAAATTCTCAAATTTGGAAAACCCTATCTTCCCGGGAGGAGGAAATTTTCTATGGGGTGATATTTTCTGCGAGGGGGTATTTTACTCGGGAGGGGGGGGGTAAAAACATATAAACCAAGCGGGGGTCAAATCAATTCTTATTAATCCTGTAGACACTCAGCTTTTCCCACGTAATTAGCTGTAAAAACGTTAATTAGTCATCCATTTTACTAAAAGAATATTTTCGCGTTACATTTCAATACAACCAAAATAGTAAAGTACAGCCAGATTTTTGTCTTAGCTTGTTACCTCATGATATCAATCAAGGTTAATGAAACAGCTGGTCTCTTCTCTTCATTCTTCGGGCTTCGGGTTTACAATTGAAGAAAAAATGCTTTGTTTAAGAAAGCTTCTACCCGATTTTGACACCATACTCCGATTCAAAATACCCCTACAATCACTCTAGACACTTTATGGATTCGCGTAATAAATCTTTCTTCTCTTTAAAAATAGGAGTTAGTATTTTGGGCCCATGTGACACCAGCTAATGTGCCAAACTTGAAGAGACTATATACCAACCATGGTTCTCAAAAATCTCTCAATCCAGTACAATCTTAAGCTTAGAACCTGTTAATGAAAACAAATGTTTAAAACGTTTTTAAGAGTGACAAGAGAAAAAATAACTACTCTTCAGTTTAAAAATAGGCATTTTTGAATAATTGGGCTTCAAGGTCAGTATTATAATGGGCTTTAAAAGCGAGAACGAAAGAATTTAAAAACTTGAGGGCAACCTTAACGATTTTGGTATTGGACATGGGTGTTATAACCAGGGTTTTAGGATTCTGAAAATTAGTATGCTGGAGTTTTTAATGAAAAAAAATTTTTAAAACGTTTTGAAGAGAGAAAATAGAAAAATTAACTTTTATTCATTTTTAAAATTGGCTTTATTTAATAATGTCCCTTAAAAGACATAATAACACTGGTCTTAAAAAACGACAAGGAAAGAATATAGAAAATATGGGGGGGGTAACAATGTTGGTATTGGAAGTGGGTTTTATAACCAGGGTTTTAGAATTCTGAAAAATAGGAAGTGGAAACAGAGCATAGATCTAACAACATACAATTTATAGTTTCCATATAATTTAGTGGGTTGTAGGGGTTCGAGCCGTTTGTTTAAAAATAAAGTTACTATGCATTCTGCCTGTTACAATTGTATCCCTTAAAAAAACAATAATTAAAAAAAAAAGAAAAAAAAAAGAAAGCGAGACAACAAAATAATTGACTCCTCCACAGTGAGTTCACCGCTTAATTTGGAAAGATTTAATTCCTTGTTTTTTCAAGATTATCCGACCGATTTGTTGTAACAAATGAATCGTGGTATTACCTCCACAATTCTACGGCTTCATCAAAGAGCTAAACTTAAAAGGTAATTCATTTTATTTGCATTGTTTGACGAATTTGCTCGTAAAAAAATTGAGAGAAGGCGGGTTAAAATATTGTAACACCACCTCGTCCTGCATTCGATCCATAATATCACTGACATGTAAAAGAGATTTTTGCTTTTTTATACGGCTTCGTATATCCTTTTACTAAAACCATGAATGATTTGTTGTTAAGTTATTTGATTTATTCAATTTGTTATAGCCTACATTTTTCCTTATATTTTTATTTTACATTTTTCGGGCTAAATCAACGATACTCCCTATTAAACATTGAAATATAATATCTGTAAAATAACAACTACCTTCATAAATATAAATTCACAGATTGCATTATTGTAATAAGTTTTCAGAAAAGTTAACTTAACACGTCAGCAATCAGTTTCAAGATTATCAAAGCGGCACTGGTAACCTGGTAAAATTTTTGTAACTTGGGAATGAATATTTGTCATCAAAGCAATGCAAAATTTGTTCGAAAACGTCTCCAATTCAGGCTTATCATTTTTTTTTGGCGAAATGCGAGTTCACCAATCCTCCTGCCATTCATAATTTACTAAAAAATTTTACTAGATCATCTTCTGTCAGTGCGCAACGTGCCTATCAATCTCTTTGGATGCCCCTACTTTCAGCAAGAGACTTTAAAAGATAAACTGCCAAATGAGTGATAAAAAAGCGAAATTTTGGTATCATAAGCATTGCTATAGAGCTGCCTAAGCAAAGAGCCATGTGCATTTTAATCTTATATTATTTTTTTCCCCAACAAGGGTGGATCTAGAGAAAAATTTTGAGGGGTGGGGCTATTGTGATGAGGGCTTAAATAAGTAAAATATTGGGGCGGTGGTTCAATGTACCACGGGTGCAAATAATTCACCACATCGAAAAATTAATTAATAGAACGATAGACAAATAGAAAAAACATAAGAGCGGCGACCCCCACAAAACCTCTTGGGGGGGGGCTCCCCCTCGGTCCCCCCCTGCCCCAACATAGTATTTTTCCCGGAGTGGTTTTTTAAATTTAGAAGAGGGGATGGTACATTCTAATTAAAAATTGCGGTCTCAGTTCAGTTAAATTAAAAGTCAACCCCGCCCATGCTCATTTTTGCTACCAAATCCTAGTGCAACTTCTAAGACGTCCTAATAGGGTATGGACTTAAGTATTTTGTTCAAAATAATTGAAAGGATTGATAGATTATTTATCTAGCTTAAAAAATATATTATATTATATTTAGGAAATGAGTCAATAAATTTTGTTTAGATTTTACAACACAAAAAAAAACAAACAAACAAAAAAAAAAAAAAATATGGCATTGAGTCACATCTGCATCGTTGAAACCCAAGTTTCCGGCCACTACAGCGTAATGCCCCTCAGAAACGGAAAGGCCTACATACTGAACATAGCTTGCAAGTTGTAATTTGGTAGGTTGGTCAATTTTAATTTTATGATCAACTACCAACTCATGTGCAATTGATATAGATTTGGAGACTTTTGTATTCTGGGACAAGAATCTGGAAAAATATACTCCTAACGCTAGAATATACACAACGCTAGAAAACTCATTGTAAAAATTTCAGTACAAATTGAGGTTTTTATATCAATTAATAAAAAAACAACTTTCATAATATGGACTTTTTAAAATAAAATAAAATCACAATATTAAGCTAAAGACCCCATAAAAGTCATAAAATAACTTAAAATGTAAACGACAAGGACTTATTATTAAAGAATAAATAAAACCTGAAACGAACCTAATTAAACTAAGCTATTAAACTGGATCTATTAATCAGGAATTGCAAATAAAATGTTGCATTCTAATAGTCCCACAACTTTTACTTGGCCTTTAATGATGGGGTAATAAAAACAATTCACTTATTAATATAAGAAAAAAAAACCATAAAATTATAACTCGCAAAGAGAAGAGTGTCAAGTAGACAAGAGAGAAAATAGAACAGTTTGTTTTTAATCTAATGAGTTCCCCTTCGGATTTTATACAACCATTTCATCCATTTAAAGTGGTTGTTGGAGGTTTTTATAACAACGATACATAGAAGATTTATATGTGCCTTTTTGATATAGGCAACGCTAGAATCTTGCCTCTCAAATATACCAAAGTCATCAGTTTTCCGATGAGTGTATTAACTAACCACTAGTATAGCAAATTTTATATATCTCACATCTCTTTGTCTTGTAGGATACTGAGAAAAATCCTGCTGTCCCTATTTATCAGACTTAAGCATTTAGGTCACACTCGTCACGAGTCGTCAAAGACTTCTCCCGCCAAACAATACCCCTTGACATTTAAGGATTATAGTTTTATAATTTTCATACTTTTGCTATCCTTGATCGTATAGTAATTATATATTATATTTTGTGCGTGGTGGGTTAAAAAGGTTTATTTTAAGAATAACATTATTTATCAATTTCTAATATAACTTGATTACTTTATGTAAAAAAAAAAAAAAATGAATAAGCTTAACCTTTTTAAATTGAGTAGCAGGACTGGAGGTAATGATTGCACGAGGCACTCCTTTATGCACAAATATTAATTAAAGCGATTACACCAAAATTAAAATAATAAATGTATTATAAAGAGAAAGATATGTGAACCGAGAAATAATGAAAAGAAAAACATTTAGAATCAAATCTTTTCATCAATAAACGTATTTTTATTATATATTTTTTTTCGAAAACATGTTATAAGGAATATTAATTTTTTTTTTCTATTAAAAGCAAGCGAAACCCAAATTAAAAAAACAGTCCAAAAATAGGCTAATAGTGAAAAATTTTACTACAGAAATGTATATAGTGGAGAGATCAAAGCATAGGGATTATCTACACACATCACTTGTGATTAATAGATAAAACATCTTCAAAAATTTCTAAAATGTAAAACTAAGTGGATCTAAAATTCAAACCGCTTATACTGAAAAATTTGATCAAAGTGAGAAACCCCTCATATGTGACGCCCCCCTCACTTCAGCTGGATTGCCTGGATCAGCTGACCAGGTTACCCTCCTTGCAATGTTTTTGTATAAAATTTAAACATCAAGAAGAATATATTTTTCATTTTCATTATAATATCTGTTTTTTATCAATTAAATAAAAAAAAAACAATTTTCAACTGAAAGTAAGGATCAACATAGAAATTAAAAAACCTGAAATTATGACACATATGAAAAGGATTTCCCCCTCCTCAACTCCTCACTGTTTACGATAAAGTTTATCACTAATTTTAAAAAAAGCTTCTCATTGTTTTAATTAAACAACTCGTGTGTTTCAAGAGTCGTTCTTAAATAATTGGGACAAAATTAAAACATTAGCTTAAAGAACGTCGTGTTGAGGAGGGAGCACTTCCCGTCATATATGCAAAAATTTCTGTTCGTTTCAAGTATTGATGTTGCTCCTTACTTTCATTTGAAAAAAATTATTGTTTTTTTATTTAATTTCTGATCGTTTTGTGAATAAGGACATGTAATTTGGTCAAACATCAATGGAAAAATCCCCCGCCCCACGGAAATATGGAATCCCCTTCCCAAGGAGAGATATCCCCCGCTCAACACGGATCCGTAAGACACCTCTCACTGACCTTCATATGTTTGTAATCAGCAGGATAAGCAAATTCTTTTGATATATCTATTGGTATCAAAAGTAGAGAGCTATCTTATACTCCTACGCCCACACCATATATGGGCATAGAACCACGTGGTTAATGGGGTCAATGACCTCTTTCTCCAGGTGTGTTTTTGGCATGCCCTCAGCGAATGCCAAGGTCAATGTTGTTATTGTTTCCGAGGCAAAATGCCAAGGTCAATGTTGTTATTGTTTCCGAGGCAAAATGCCAAGGTCAATGTTATTGTTGTTTTGAACAGAGTCATTAGAGAGAACACGTGGTTAATGGGGTCAATGTTATTGTTGTTTTGAACAGAGTCATTAGAGAGAATACGTGGTTAATGGGGTCAATGTTATTGTTGTTCGAAGCAAAGTTAATGACACTTCCTTCCTGTTCGAGGCAGATGTTATGATCCAATTTGTTGTTGTTTCCGAGCCAAATGTTATGAGGTTCCGGGAAACAGTTAATTAATGTCTGACAGATAACGTCAAGTTAATTAATGACTTTACATTTCCAAAGAGAAAAGTCTCCGAGAAACAGTTAAATCACAGATGATGTCATGATTGATTGATTGACATGGAAGGGGAATTAATTTATTGTTCTAAAGAGAATTGATTCATGAAAGGGAAATTAACTTGGACTTCTAACAAGAGAATCGTTTCCGAGGGAGATGTTTTGATCTTAGCGCGCGAAAAGGTTTCCAAATAATTTGAAATGCATTAGCGCAGGGATGCCAAACAAAAGGAACATGCTGAAATTACGTTTGGGGATAATTTTGGCGAAACCGTTTTAGCTATTTTATGGAATTATTTCGGCGAAACAGCTAGAGACATTATAAAATATGATTTTTGAAGAGATTTTGGAAGAGAATTTGAGTGTGGTCCTTATAATACACAAGTTCCATTTGAACAGTGTTGTGAGGTCCTCTAGCCCCAACCCCAAAGGGCACCAATCCCCCTACCCCAACCCCAAAGGGTTCCGATCCCCCTATCCCAACCCCAAAGGAAGCCCCCGGTACTAAAAAGCCCCCAAGCTCCCCAAGGGTCCACACACCCCCAAGGCTCACCCCGGGCTCCCCAAAGGCCCTTCACCGGTCCCCAAAGATCCACCGGGCTCTCAAAGGGCCCCAGGACTACCAAAGGGCACCCCGGACCCCAGAGGCCATCCCCCGCTCCTCAAAGGTCCCCCGGGCCCGAGAAGCGTCGCGGGGCAGAAATGCGCCGCAGGAGGATGCACCGCAGGGATGCGCCGCAGGGATGCGCCCCAGGGAAGCGCCGCAGGGATGCGCCGCAGGGATGCGCCGCAAAAAAGTAAACTAAAAAGTAAAAATTTCGAAATGTTATCCCCCAAACGCCCTCCTCAGACCCCAAAGGCCCTCCCCCCCCAGTCCTCAAAGGTCCCTCAGGCTCCCAAAGGACCCCCGGACCCCCAAAGGCCCTCACCCGGTCCCCAAAGGTCCACCGGGCCCCCAAAGCCCTTCCCACAGCCCCCAAAGGCCCTCACCAGGTCCCCAAAGGACCCCCCGGCCCGTTTGGCTAAGTTTTAGTTAAGAGTTTAGAATTTTAGCTTAGAGTCTTAGCTTAGACTTTTTTTGTTAGAGTTCTAGTTTATTTTAGTTTTAGTTAAGAATTTGATGTTTTACCTTTGAGTTTCAGTTAGAGTTCTAGTTTAGTTTAGTTAAGAGTTTGGTGTTTTAGCTTAGAGTCTTAGCATAGAGTTTTGGTTAGAGTTCTAGTTTATTTTAGTTTTAGTTAAGAGTTTAGAGTTTTTAGCTTAGAGTCTTAGCGTAGAGTTTATGTTGAAGTTCTAGTTTAGTTTAGTTTTAGTTAATAGTTTAGAGTTTTAGCTTAGAGACTTAGCTTAGAGTTATAGTTTTAGTTTAGTTTTAGTTAAGAGTTTAGAGTTTTTTTAGCTTAGAGTCTTAGCTTAGAGTTTGTGTTAGAGTTCTAGTTTAGTTTACTTTTAGCTAAGAGTTCGATGTTTTACCTTAGAGTCATAGCTTAGAGTTTTAGTTAGAGTTCTGCTTTAGTTTGGTTTTAGTTAAGAGTTTAGAATTTTAGCTTAGAGTCTTAGCTTAGAGTTTTTTGTTAGAGTTCTAGTTTATTTTAGTTTTAGTTAAGAGTTTAGAGTTTTTAGATTAGAGTATTAGCCTAGAGCTTTTGATAGAGTTCTAGTTTAGTTTAGTTTTAGTTAAGAGTTTGATGTTTTACCTTAGAGTCATAGCTTAGAGTTTTAGTTAGAGCTCTAGTTTAGTTTAGTTTTAGTTAAGAGTTTAGAATTTTAGCTTAGAGTCTTAACTTAGAGTTTTTGTTAGAGTTCGATTTTATTTTAGTTTTAGTTAAGAGTTTAGAGTTTTTAGCTTAGAGTCTTAGCTTAGAGTTTTTGTTAAAGTTCTAGTTTAGTTTAGTTTTAGTTAAGAGTTTAGAGTTTTAGCTTAGTCTTAACTTAGACTTTTTTTTGTTAGAGTTCTAGTTTAGTTTAATTTTTGTTAAGAATTTAATGTTTTACCATTGAGTTTCAGTTATAGTTCTATTTTAGTTTAGTTAAGAGTTTGGTGTTTTAGCTTAGAGTCTTAGCATTGAGTTATGCTTAGATTTATAGTTTATTTTAGTTTTAGTTAAGATTTGAGCGTTTTTAGCTTAGAGTCTTAGCGTAGAGTTTATGTTTAAGTTCAAGTTTAGTTTAGTTTTAGTTAATAGTTTATAGGTTTATATTAGAGAATCTATATTATATTAATAGTTTTAGTTTAGAGTTTAGAGTTTTAGCTTAGAGTCTTAGCTTAGAGTTTGTGATATAGTTATAGTTTAGTTTAGTTTTAGCTAAGACTTCGATGTTTTACCTTAGAGTCATAGCTTAGAGTTTTAGTTAGAGTTCTAGTTTAGTTTAGTTTTAGTTAAGAGTTTAGAATTTTAGCTTAGAGTCTTAGCTTATAGTTTTTGTTAGAGTTCTAGTTTATTTTATTTTTAGTTAAGATTTTAGAGTTTTTAGCTTAGAGTCTTAGCCTAGAGTTTTTGATAGAGTTCTAGTTTAGTTTAGTTTTAGTTAAGAGTTTGATGTTTTACCTTAGAGTCAGAGCTTAGAGTTTTAGTTAGAGTTCTAGTTTAGTTTAGTTTTAGTTAAGAGTTTCGAGTTTTAGCTGAGTCTTAACTTAGAGTTTTTGTTAGAGTTCTAGTTTAGTTTAGTTTTAGTTTATAGTTTTATTTTAGACTTAGAGTTTAAATTAGAGTTATAGTTTTGTTTAGTTAAATTTATTAATTTATAGTTTTATCTTAGTTTCATAGATTAGATTTTTACTTAAAGTGATAGTTTGGTTAAGTTTTAGTTAAGTGTTTCGAGTTTTAGCTGAGTCTTAGCTTAGAGTTTTTGTTAGAGTCCTAGTTTAGTTTAGTTTGAGTTAATATTTCAGAGTTATAGTTGAGATTCTTAGTTTAGTGTTTTTGTTGATGTTCTAGTTTAGCTTAGTTTGTGCAGATTTTTTGATCTTAGTCTTAGAGTTTTTTTTAGATTTATATTTTACTTGTATTTCTTATGTTATATCTTTTCATTTTAGTTCTATCTTAATGTTTTTGTTAGATTTATAATTTATTTCTCTTTTATTTAAGAATTTATTGTTTTACCTTAGACTAATAGCTTATATTTTTAGTGATAGTTCTAGTTTATTTTGGTTTGATTGTATATTTTAGATTTTGAACTTAGGGTATTATATTCTAGTTTTTTTGTTAGAGTTATATTTGAGTTCTTTTTATTTAATAATTTTATTTTTCAAAGTTTAGATTATTTTATGTTTATCTGTTATTTTTCCTTTTTTTAGTAGTTTAGTGTTTTACCCTAGAGTCTTAGCTTAGAGTTTTAGTTAGAGTTCTAGTTTAGTTTAGTTTTAGTTAAGAGTTTAGAGTTTTTAGCTTAGAGTCTTAGCTTAGAGTTTTTTGTTGAAGTTCTAGTTTAGTTTATTTTTATTTAATAGTTTATAGTCTTAGCTTAGAGTTTTTGTTATAGTTTAAGTTTAGTTTAGTAATAGTTAAGAGTTTAGAGTTTTTTGCTTAGAATCTTAGCTTAGAGTTTTTGTTATAGTTGAAGTTTAGTTTAGTAATAGTTAAGAGTTTAGAGTTATAGATTAGAGTCTTAGCTTAGAGTTATAGTTAGAGTTAAAGTTTAGTTTAGTTAAAGTTAAGAATTTAGAGTTTTAGCTTAGTGTCATAGCTTAGATTTTACCTTAAAGTTCTAGTTTGGTTAAGTTTTAGTTAAGTGTTTAGAGTTTTAGCTGAGTTTTAGCTTAGAGTTTTTGTTAGAGTTCTAGTTTAGTTTAGTTTTAGTTAAGAGTTTAGAGTTTTACCTTAGAGTCTTAGCTTAGAGTTTTTGTTAGAGTTGAAGTTTAGTTTAGTTATAATTAAGAATTTAGAGTTTTTAGATTAGAGTCGTAGTTTAGAGTTTTTGTTTGAGTTCTAGTTCAGTTTAGTTAAGAGTTTATATTTTTATCATATAGTCATAGCTTAGAGTTTTTGTTGAAGTTGAAGTTTAGTTTATTCTTAGTTAAGAATTTAGAGTTTTTAGCTTATAGTATTAGCTTAGAGTTTTACTTAGAGTTCTAGTTTAGTTTAGTTTTAGTTTAGAGTTTTATCTTAGAGTCTTAGCTCAGAGTTTTTGTTGAAGTTCTAGTTTAGTTTAGTTAAGAGTTTAGAGTTCTACCTTAGACTCTTAGATTAGAGTTTTACTTAGAGTTGAAGTTTATTTTAGTTATAGTTAAGGGTTTAGAGTTTTAGCTTGGAGTCTTAGATTAGAGTTTTAGTTAGAGTTCAAGCTTAGTTTAGTTTTAGTTAAGAGTTTAGAGTTTTAAATTAAAGTCTTAGCTTAGAGTTTTAGTTAGAGTTCTAGTTTAGTTTTAGTTAAGAGTTTTAAGTTTTATCTCAAAGTCTTAGATTAGAGTTTTAGTTAGGGTTGAAGTTTCGTTTAGTTTATAGTTTTAGCTTAGAGTCGTAGCTTGGAGTTTTAGTTAGAGTTATTGTTTAGTTTAGTTTTAGTTAAGAGTTATAGCTTAGAGGTTTAGCCTAGAATCTTAGCTTAGAGATTTAGTTAGAGTTGAAGTTTAGTCTAAACTAGAGTAACCACAAAATACCGCAATAGTGCATAGAAATACCAAAACCATATTATAGGTTAGGTTGGGTTAGAAGTTAGATTTCTCCACGTTTAAGTTAGAGGTTAGGTTTCTCCACGTTTAAGTTAGGTTAGATTAGGTTAGCTTATCATGAGCACTCAAGATAATCTAACTGGTACAAAGTCGACATGGGGGGTTAGATAGCTTTTTGCACCGCGGGACCCGGGAAGCACCGGTGGGCCCGGGAAGAACCGCGGGAAGCGCTGCGAGATTAGGTTAGGTTAAGTCAGGTTAGGTAAGTTAGGTTAGGTTAGCTAAGTTAGGTTAGGTTAGGTTAAATTAGGTTAGGATAGGTTAGCCTACGTACGTGCGCGTACGTAGGCTAACCTAACCTAACTTAACCTAACCTAACCTAACTTAGCTAACCTAACCTAACTTACCTAACCTGACTTAACCTAACCTAATCTCGCAGCGCTTCCCCCGGTTCTTCCCGGGGCCCACCGGTGCTTCCCGGGTCCCGCGGTGCAAAAAGCTATCTAACCCCCCATGTTAACTTTGTACCAGTTAGATTATCATGAGTGCTCATGATAAGCTAACCTAATCTAACCTAACTTACACGTGGAGAAACCTAACCTCTAACTTAAACGTGGAGAAACTTAACCTCTAACCTAACCTACCCTATGGTTTGGGTATTTCTATGCAATATTGTGGTATTTTGTGGTTATGCTAGTTTAGACTAAACTTCAACTCTAACTAAATCTCTAAGCTAAGATTCTAGGTTAAACCTCTAAGATATAACTCTTAACTAAAACTAAACTAAACAATAACTCTAACTAAAACTCCAAGCTACGACTCTAAGCTAAAACTATAAACTAAACGAAACTTCAACCCTAACTAAAACTCTAATCTAAGACTTTGAGATAAAACTCAAAACTCTTAACTAAAACTAAACTAGAACTCTAACTAGAACTCTAAGCTTAGACTTTAAGGTAAAACTCTAAACTCTTAACTAAAACTAAACTAAGCTAGAACTCTAACTAAAACTCATCTAAGACTCCAAGCTAAAACTCTAAACCCTTAACTATAACTAAAATAAACTTCAACTCTAAGTAAAACTCTAATCTAAGAGTCTAAGGTAGAACTCTAAACTCTTAACTAAACTAAACTAGAACTTCAACAAAAACTCTGAGCTAAGACTCTAAGATAAAACTCTAAACTAAAACTAAACTAAACTAGAACTCTAAGTAAAACTCTAAGCTAAGACTCTAAGCTAAAAACTCTAAATTCTTAACTAAGACTAAACTAAACTTCAACTTCAACAAAAACTCTAGGCTATGACTCTATGATAAAACTCTAAACTCTTAACTAAACTAAACTAGAACTCCAACAAAAACTCTAAACTACGACTCTAAGCTAAAAACTCTAAATTCTTAATTATAACTAAACTAAACTTCAACTCTAACAAAAAATCTAAGCTAAGACTCTAAGTTAAACCTCTAAACTCTTAACTAAAACTAAACTAAACTAGAACTCTAACAAAAACTCTAAGCTACGACTCAGCTAAAACTCTAAACAGTTAACTAAAAATTAACCAAAATAGAACTTTTATTCAAAATCTAAGCTATGACACTAAGCTAAAACTCTAAATTCTTAACTTAAACTAAACTAAACTGTAACTATAACTATAAAACTAAGCTAAGACTCTAAGCTAAAACTCTAAACTATTAGATGTTAATAAAATACAATAAAACTATAGAGAAAAATATAATATATTATTATAATAAAAAAACTATAAAATATAAACTATTACTAAACTAAACCTAAACTCTAACAAAACTCTAAGCTAAAACTCTAAACTCTTAACTAAAACTAAACTAGACTAGAACTTCAACAAAAAACTCTAAGCTAAGACTCTAAGCTAAAAACTCTAAACTCTTAACTAAAACTAAATAAACTAGAACTCTAACAAAAACTCTAAGCTAAAACTCTAGGGTAAAACACTAAACTCTTAACTAAAAGTAAACTAAACTAGAACTCTAAGTTAAACTCAAAGGTAAAAAATAAAATTATTAAATAAATTTAACTCAAAGAGAAAAATAACAAAAAAACTCTAAGCTAAGAATCTAAGTTAAAACTGTGAACTCTTAACTAAAACCAAACTAAACTTGAACTCTAACTAAAACTCTAAGCTATGAGTCTAAGGTAAAACACTAAACTCTTAACTAAAAGTAAACTAAAATAGAACTCTAAAAAAAACTTAAAGCTAAGACTCTAAGGTAAAACTCTAAACTCTTAACTAAAAATAAACTATAACTATAACAAAAACTCTAAGTCTTAGCTAAAACTATAAACTAAAACTAAGCTAAAATAGAACTTAAAAAAAAACTCTAAACTAAGACTCTAAGATAAAACTCTAAACTCTTAACTAAAACTAAACTAAACTAGGACTCTAACAAAAACTCTAATCTAAGACTCAGATAAAACTTGAAACTCTTAAATAAAACTTAAACAAAATATCACTTTAATTAAAAATCTAAGCTATGACACTAAGCTAAAACTATAAATTCGTAACTTTAACTAAACCAAACTAGAACTCTAATTGAAACTCTAAGTCTAAACTAAAACTCTAAACTAAAACTAAACTAAACTAGAACTCAAACAAAAACTCAAAGTTAAGACTCATATAAAACTCGAAACTCTTAAATAAAACTAGACTAAACTAGAAATCTAACTAAAAATCTAAGCTCTGACTCTAAGGTAAAACATCAAACTCTTAACTAAAACCAAACAAAACTACAACTCTATCAAAAAATTTAGGCTAAGACTCTAATCTAAAAAATATAAACTATTAAATAAAAATAAAATAAACTAGAACTCTAACAAAAACTCTAAGCTAAGACTATAAGCTAAAATTCTAAACTCTTAACTAAAACTAAACTAAACTAGAACTCTAACTAAAACTCTAAGCTATGACTCTAAGGTAAAAAATCGAAGTCTTAGCTAAAACTAAACTAAACTAGAACTCTATCACAAACTCTAAGCTAAGACTCTAAGCTAAAACTCTAAACTCTTAACTAAAACTATTACTCTAAGCTAAGTCTCTAAGCTAAAACTCTAAACTATTAACTAAAACTAAACTAAACTATAACTTCAAAAAGAAATTTACTCTAAGATTCTAATCTAAAACTCTAAACTATTTAAGAAAACTAAAATGAACTAGAACTCTAACCAAAACTCTATGCTAAGACTCTAAGCTAAAACACCAAACTCTTAACAAAACTAAACTAGAACTCTAACTGAAACTCAAAGGTAAAACATCAAATTCTCAACTAAAATTAAACTAAACTAGAACTCTAACAAAACCTCTAAGCTAAGACTCTAAGGTAAAATTCTAAACTCTTAACTAAAAGTAAACTAAACAAGAACTCTAACTGAAACTCAAAGGTAAAACATCAAATTCTTAACTAAAATTAAACTAAACTAGAACTCTAACAAAAACTTTAAGCTAAGACTCTAATGTAAAACTCTAAACTATTAACTAAAACTAAACTATAACTCTAAAAAAAACTCTAAGTATTAGCTAAAACTCTAAACTAGAACTAAACTAAACTAGAACTTCAACAAAAACTCTAAACTAGGACTCTAAGCTATAACTCTGAACTCTTAACTAAAACTAAACTAAACTAGAACTCTAACAAAAATTCTAAGCTAAGACTCAGTTAAAACTGGAAACTCTTAACTAAAACTTAACAAAACTATCAATTTAAGTAAAAATCTAAGCTATGACAATAAGCTAAAACTCTAAATTCATAACTTTAACTAAACCAAACTAGAACTCTAATTGAAACTCTAAGTCTAAACTAAAACTCTAAACTAAAACTAAACTAAACTAGAACTCACTCTAAGTTAAGACTCAGCTAAAACTCGAAACTCTTAACTAAAACTAAAGTAAACTAGAACTCTAACAAAAACTTTAAGCTAATACTCTAATTTAAAACTCTAAACTCTTAACTAAAACTAAACTAGAACTCTAACAAAAACTCTAAGTCTTAGCTAAAACTCTAAACTAAAACTAAGCTAAACTAGAACTTCAACAAAAACTCTAAACTAAGACTCTAAGCTATAACTCTAAACTCTTAACTAAAACTAAACTAAACTAGAACTCTAACAAAAACTCTAAGCTAAGACTCAGCTAAAACTGGAAAATCTTAACTAAAAATTAACAAAAATATCAATTTAATTGAAAAACTAATATATTGCAATACTCTGAAACTCTAAATGCGTAACTTTAAACAAACAAAGCTATAACTCTAATTGAAACTCTAATTCTTAACGAAAACTTTAAACTAAAACCACACTAAAATAGAACTCTAAACAAATATCTAAGTTAAGACTCAGCTAAAACTCGAAACTCTTAACTAAAACTAAACTAAACTAGAACTCTAAGTAAAACTCCAAGCTATGACTCTAAGGTGAAACATCAAACTCTTAACTAGAAGTAAACTAAACTAGAACTCTATCAAAAACTCTAGGCTATGATTCTAAGCAAAAAACTCTTAAATAAAGCTAAAATAAACTATAAATCTATCAAAAAATCAAAGCTACTACTCTAAGATAAAATTCTAAACTCTTAACTAAAACTAAACTAAACTAGAATTCTATATAAAACTCTAAGCTATGACTATAAGGTAAAACATCGAAGTCTTAGCTAATATTAAACTAAAATAGAACTCTATCAAAAACTCTAAGCTAAGACTCTAAGCTAAAAACTCTAAACTCTTAAATAAAATTAAACTAAAACTATAACTCTAAACTATGTCTCTAAGCTAAAACTCTAAACTATTAACTAAAACTAAACTAAACTGGAACTTTAACATAAACTCTACGCTAAGAATCTAAGCTAAAAACTCTAAACTCTTAACTAAAACTAAAATAAACTAGAACTCTAACCAAAACTCTATGCTAAGACTCTAAGCTAAAACACCAAACTCTTAACTAAACTAAACTAGAAATCTAACTGAAACTCAATGGTAAAACATCAAATTCTTAACTAAAATTAAACTATTCTAGAATTCTAACAAAAAAAAGTCTAAGTTAAGACTCTAAGCTAAAACTCTAAACTCTTAACTAAAACTTAGCCAAACTAAAACTTGAAGTAAAACTCTAAGGTATGACTCCAAGCTAAAACTCGAAACTCTTAGCTGTAGCTAAACTAAACTTCAACTCTAACTAAAACTCTAAGCTAAAACTCTAAGCTAAAAACTCTAAACTCTTAACTAAAACTAAACTAAACTAGAACTCTAACAAAAACTCTAAGCTAAGACTCTAAGATAAAAATCTAAACTCTTAACTAAAACTTAACAAAACTATAACTTTATGTAAAATTCTAAGCTAAGACTCTAAGCTAAAACTCTAAACTCTTAACTATTACTAAACTAAACTTCAAGTCTAACAAAAACTCTAAGCTAAGACTCTAAGCTAAAACTCTAAACTATTAACTGAAACTAAACTAAGCTAGAACTTCAACAAAAACTCTAATCTAAGACTCTAAGCTAAAAACTCTAAACTCTTAACTAAAACTAAAATAAACTAGAACTCTAACAAAAACTTTAAGCTAAGATTCTAAGGTAAAATACCAAACTCTTAACTAAAACTAAACTAAACTAGAACTATAACTGAAACTCAAAAGTAAAACATCAAACTCTTAACTAAAATAAAACTAAACTAGAACTCTATCAAACAACTCTAAGTTAAGACTAAACTAAACTAGAACTCTAACATAAACCCTAAGCTAAGACTCTAGGCTGAAAACTCTAAACTTTTAACTAAAACTAAACTAAACTAGAACTTTAACAAAAACTCTAAGCTAAGACTCTAAGCTAAAAACTCTAAACTCTTAACTAAAACTAAAATAAACTAGAACTCTAAAAAAAAATCTAAGTTAAGACTCTAAGCTAAAATTCTAAACTCTTAACTAAAACTAAACTAAACTAGAGCTCTAACTAAAACTCTAAGCTATGACTCTAAGGTAAAACATCAAACTCTTAACTAAAACTAAACTAAACTAGAACTCTATCAAAAACTCTATGCTAAGACTCTAAGCTAAAAACTCTAAACTCTTAACTAAAACTAAAATAAACTAGAACTCTAACAAAAAACTCTAAGCTAAGACTCTAAGCTAAAATTCTAAACTCTTAACTAAAACTAAACTAAAGTAGAACTCTAACTAAAACTCTAAGCTATGACTCTAAGGTAAAACATCGAACTCTTAGCTAAAAGTAAACTAAACTAGAACTCTAACACAAACTCTAAGCTAAGACTCTAAGCTAAAAAAAACTCTAAACTCTTAACTAAAACTAAACTAAAACTATAACTATAAACTAAGTCTCTAAGCTAAAACTCTAAACTATTAACTAAAACTAAACTAAATTAGAACTTCAACATAAACTCTAAACTAAGACTCGAATCTAAAAACTCTAAACTATTTACTAAAACTAAAATAAACTAGAACTCTAACCAAAACTCTATGCTAAGACTCTAAGCTAAAACACCAAACTCTTAACTAAACTAAACTAGAACTCTAACTGAAACTCAATGGTAAAACATCAAATTCATAACAAAAATTAAACTAAACTAGAACTCTAACAAAAAAGTCTAAGTTAAGACTCTAAGCTAAAACTCGAAACTCTTAACTAAAACTTAGCCAAACGGGCCGGGTGGTCCTTTGGGGACCTGGTGAGGGCCTTTGGGGGCTGGGGGAGGGGCTTTGGGAGCCCGGTGGACCTTTGGGGACCGGGTGAGGGCCTTTGGGGGTTCGGGGGGTCCTTTGGGAGCCTGAGGGACCTTTGAGGACGGGGGGGGGGCCTTTGAGGTCTGAGGAGGGCGTTTGGGGGATAACATTTCGAAATTTTTACTTTTTAGTTTACTTTTTTGCGGCGCATCCCTGCGGTGCATCCCATGCGGCGCGTCCCTGCGGTGCATCCCTGCGGCGCATCCTCATGTGGCGCATTTCTGCCCCGCGACGCTTCTCGGGCCCGGGGTACCTTTGAGGACCGGGGGAGGGCCTCTGGGGTCCGGGGTGCCCTTTGGTGGTCCTGGGGCCCTTTGAGAGCCCGGTGGGCCTTTGGGGACTAGTGGAGGGCCTTTGGGGGGCCCGGGGAGAGCCTTTGGGGGTGTGGGGGCCCTTTGGGAGCTTGGGGGGCTTTTGAGTACCGGGGGCTTCCTTTGGGTTGGGGTAGGGGGATCGGAACCCTTTGGGGCTGGGGTAGGGGGATTGGTGCCCTTTGGGGTTGGGGCTAGAGGACCTCACAACACTGTTCAAATGGAACTTGTGTATTATAAGGACCACACTCAAATTCTCTTCCAAAATCTCTTCAAAAATCATATTTTATAATGTCTCTAGCTGTTTCGCCGAAATAATTCCATAAAATAGCTAAAACGGTTTCGCCAAAATTATCCCCAAACGTAATTTCAGCATGTTCCTTTTGTTTGGCATCCCTGCGCTAATGCATTTCAAATTATTTGGAAACCTTTTCGCGCGCTAAGATCAAAACATCTGCCTCGGTAACGATTCTCTTGTTAGAAGTCCAAATTAATTTCCCATTCATGAATCAATTCTCTCTAGAACAATAAATTAATTCCCCTTTCGTGTCAATCAATCAATCATGACATCATGTGTGATTTAACTGTTTCTCGGAGACTTTTCTCTTTGGAAATGCAAAGACATTAATTAACTTGACGTCATCTGCCAGACATTAATTAACTGTTTCCCGGGAACTCGTAACATTTGGCTCGGAAACAACAACAAATTGGATCATAACATCTGCCTCGAACAGGAAGGAAGTGTCAATAACTTTGCTTCGAACGACAACAACATTGACCCTATTAACCACGTATTCTCTCTAATGACTCTGTTCAAAACAACAACAACATTGACCCCATTAACCACGTGTTCTCACTAATGACTCTGTTCAAAACAACAATAACATTGACCTTGGCATTTTGCCTCGGAAACAATAACAACATTGACCTTGGCATTTTGCCTCGGAAACAATAACAACATTGACCTTGGCATTCGCTGAGGGCATGCTAAAAACACACCTGGAGAAAGAGGTCATTGACCCCATTAACCACGTGGTTCTATGCCCATATATGGTGTGGGCGTAGGAGTATAAGATAGCTCTCTACTATCAAAATTCCGCTTTTTAGAGTTTCGGTTAGTATTGCGCCGGGTCGCTCCTTACTAACACTACATAACCCAGAATTGTTTGATTGGATATTACCCCCTCGGGACTAAACACTCGGGGACGCAGGGGCTTAATTCCATATGCGCCAGGGGAGGGGGGGCAACTGCCGCTCTCGGACCACGGTTTTCCACCCCCCGCCCCGAGTTTGGCCCCCCCCCCCCACAGACCCAAGTTTGCCCCCCCAGCCGAAATTTTGTTTCTTCCAAAATCTTGCCAAAGTTTAGATAAACCTGAATAATTCAAGCGTCAACAGAAACATATCATTTCTTTAGTAAATTATTTATCTATATAGTACTATAAATTAAATTTATATTACTTTAATAGCAATAAAAAGTACCTTAATGGTACTAAATGGGGTATTTTTAGTTTTACTGTCATTTTCACTTTCTTTGTTAAATTAGGTCCCTCTCTCACCCCTCCCAGGGGGTTGACGTAATTACGCCACTGCTGGGAAGCTTGGAACATTTGCAACGAAAAGCTCTGGTCTCACAGACTCAAAAAGTGCATTATTATAACCAAGAATTTTTCTTCTTGATAAAGATGAATTCTGTCAGTCATTTTTTCCGGGTCCTCATATTAGCACAAAATCGATGATATTTCAAAACAAGCTATGCTTGTGGTAAGGTAGGCTAAATCCAAAATTATTTTCTAAGCTTTCAAAAAAATGAAGCGCCAGTGTGTTAAAGTACCAAAAACCGTGCTTTTATGTTCATAAGCATTGAGTTTACCTGGAATCAACCTCTTCAGACTCAAATGTTTTTGACAACATATCTTCGAGTGAGTTTCCAGAACAAGTTATCGAAAGGCAATTAAACGATCCTGTCCTCGTTGAGACGTAGTCGCAGATCTGACATATGCATTTTTGTTTGATTGAGCCTTCAAAGACTTTATTCTTCGTGTCCGTCTCCTCTTCCATTTTATTCACGAGTGTAATTAAAAATTCATGAGCATCATTCTGCTGTCCAATTTGGAAATAGGGAGAAA
Organism: Artemia sp. Qi Xiang Cuo; assembly: GCF_049724085.1. Taxonomy (NCBI): domain Eukaryota; kingdom Metazoa; phylum Arthropoda; class Branchiopoda; order Anostraca; family Artemiidae; genus Artemia; species Artemia sp. Qi Xiang Cuo. Next base: position 13,900,123 of record NC_142799.1, read on the forward strand.
GGCCTTTAAAACAAAACCGATCAGAACTGATCTTGCTGGTTATTAAAAGAAACATCAACTTCGTCATCTGTAATTAAGAATATGATTTAAAAAAAATATTTATTTTTCCAACAAAGATATACAAATCGAGTCTATACATGGTTTTTTTAAAAACATATGTGTATTTTTGCGCATATTTATATTGCTGCCACTTCTTCAACTCTAAGCTTAAGTTGGACTGTGTGTTCCATTTCTTTATGAACTCAATGAAAATGTAAGAGGAGCGTGAGTAGCTGGGTTGATCTTAATGTGCGTGGTACTCCGATGGTTTGTTAGTAGTAGTAGTAGTTCTTTAGGAAAGAATGCTCAAATACAAGTTCTGTTTAATTTGTATGGAAAGTATTTTTAAAGAAATTTAAGACTTTGGCCTAAAAAGCGAGGATTCCAGAAAGGGGAATCCGCCCTCAAATACAGAATAATGTCTGTCCATGTTAAGTTTTAATGTTGCTCCTAACTTTCAGTTAAAATTTTCTCTAGACAATTCCATCCTCGTTGAAATCACCCCCTCCCTTCTCAGTAAAATATCTTGTGGACAAAATAATTCTTCTCAGCATATTCTTTCTCGAAAAAGCAATTTAATTTATAATCGTTTTAACAATCACACAAGGACTCACCCCTTCCATTGTAATTTTTTTAAGGGTGTCCAAAACAACTGAAAATTTCCTCCAAATCTCTCCACATGCTAAATCGAGTTGACAGAGGGAAAGCACGACTGATAAAAGAATTTTGTATAGGAATCCCGCTAAATCCCAAGTGCAGAATTTTCCCTGGAAAGTTCACCGTCAGAAAGTTTCCTCTCCTGCAGAAAATACTCCGCATGAAAATCCACCTCAAGCACAAACTCCCCCACCCACTAAACGGTTTGCTTATCTCCCAGTCATAAATTCTCTACGCATGCAAGGTGTGAATTTTACAAGTAACCGCACTTTTCACATGAGCTGTAAGTCGTCATGTTACACTACAAGGTGTAGTTATTGGATCTTACATCTCAATTGTTTTTGGAAAATAGCAACAAAAACTTTGGAAAAAAGCAACAAAAATACAAATAAACACGCATCCGTGATCTTTCTTCTGGCCAAAGAAAAAAAATACATAGGCTAAATAAAATAAAAAAAATGTAAAATTCCACATTTCTGTAAATAGGAGCTTGAAAGTTCTACATTTGGGTTCTCTGATCTGACGCTGTATCTGATATGTGTTTCACCCTTCTTCAAAAGTCAGACCAATTTTTTCAGGTTCCTAACTTTCAACGGGTAACACTAAACTTGAGGAATCTTATATATTTGGAATATTGTATTGAACATATAAATCCTTATATGCTCACAATGTGCAAGTTTGAAAACAGTCTTGGAGGAAGAATAGCAAAAATCAACTTTTCTCATTCGGTTCTGAAGTTTAATAATTCAATTTGTAAGATGTATGAATCAATTTGTAATTATCATTGTATAATTCAAATTCAATTATTGCTATTGTACAATTTTAATTTAATTTATTGTACAATTCAATTTGTAATTTTGTAAATATAATTCAATTTGTAAGATGTACATATTTTTGATTGAATTCTTGCAAAATTGGATTTATAAATAGCAAAAAGTGAATTAAAGAACTCTTTTTAGAAGCTAGAATTGGTACGTGGACTATAGACAGATAGAAGTACAGTTTAAATATAAAAATGTTGTAGCATACGTACTTGGCAACAAACTGCAAAATATATCAGGCCTCACAATCATCTGTTTCTTGTAAAGCATTGAAATGACAACCAAATTACAAAAAAAACACTTGTCATTTTGTGTGCAGTTCGGACAGTGAATTTCTTTTTCATGTTCTAACCAATCAATAAATTTTGTTGACTAGAATAAAAGCTGAAAGGCAAAAAAGGCAATAAATTGACAATGAAATAAAAAAAAATTCTTCACTATTTCTGTAAGATCAAAAGACACACGCAGACACTTTATATTTATATATATATATATATATATATATATATATATATATATATATATATATATATATATATATATATATATATATATATATATATATATATATATATATATATATATATATATATATATATATATATATATATATATATATATATATATATATATATATATATATATATATATATATATATATATATATATATATATATATATATATATATATATTATATATTTCGGCCGGAGATAGCCCGAACAATATTGGTATTCTCGTAAATCATTCTCAAAGTAGTTAACGAAAATGTTTACTCGTTTCTTGTCTTTCTCGTGTAAGTTGATACGCTTCTTAAGGGGTCCGGCGTATTCTCGCTTGAAAATTGAACCCCTAGAAAAATTCGTCCAGAGATTAGCTCCCCTCGGAAACTAAGACCCCTTAAAAGTCTCCCTCTAAAATTGAATCCTTCACATCTGAGAACTTTCACCCCAGACAATTTCCATCTAAGAACTTTTCTCCCTGGGCAATTTTTAACCTGAAAATAAATACCATTTATTGAAAATTGATTTGATCTGTATTGATATATATGTCGTTTTTATGGTTATGAGCAATATTCTGATGAAAGTTCGATTAGAGCTTTTGCATTTATGGGTCAACATATTTTAAAATCAAACTGGGCTTTTTCAAAAACAAATTTTAAAAAAAATTTAAAAATTTGTTTATAAGTGTTTTGTTACTTTTTTACGAGATGATCGAAATTTTTGGAGTGGCGGGTAAAACCTCTTTCCTGGATATGGCCTTGGCATTTTATAAATTCAGCTTTTTCCTTTGCTTCATTAAAAAACCTCCCTTTCCTCAATCCATCAAATATGTAATTGTTATTTATTTTTGTTACATTATTATGAAAGTTCAGTCACAGTTATGATAGTTAGGGAGTCGACGTGTTGAAATTTGAACTGAACCGTTTACAAAACTGTATCATACTTTTTTGTTTGTGGAAAGGTATTTTTGGCGGAAGGTTAATATAGCATAATTCGAACTTACATACTTCTAAAAAAGAGGGATGTCAATTGTAAATAACTGACCTGCAATACCGAATTAACATAACAAGGGTTTCCAAGGTTAAGAAATCCAGTAACTGTTGAGTTACAATTCATTTCGTGAGCTAATTTGAACAAGAAATCAAGTTAGTTTTAGGTCAAAGATTTTCTTATTAACTTCAAATTTTTAGGGTCAGCCCATATATTGAGCCACCTACTCTAAAGTTGATAAGGTGGATCAATGAAACTTCTTTTGCTAAATACCAACACTCTTTCGGTCTGAGATGTTAATTGAACCAATATCCTAACGAAAAGGAAACGCTACGCCGTCATAACTTGCCGAGTAATACTTGCTAATTAACAAACATAGATTTTCAATTTTTAATTCATGTGGCCCAAGGTTAACTGGAAAAAAACTGAATATATCCGGATCATCAAACGAGCCCTCTAGAGTTTCTTAAGAATACCTATTACTACCTGAAAATTTCATATTCGTCCCAAAGCTTTTTCAAGATATTGTCTTAGGGACCTTAAATATACACATAATGTCTTTCAGATTAAATCATTTCCCTGGATCAAAGTCATAAGCTCAATTGGTCCACCTCCCCGCCGCAACTCCCTACCGGTTCTAAGCTTATCCCTACGCCTAACCCGCCCCCCCCCATAGGTCTGCGGGTGACGTCATTTTATTATTTTTACGTGTCGTGAATTTTATAAACACCTCTTATAGTTAGAGACAAAGATCTTTCGTTTACAATAAAAAATAATCATGGTTTAATGCACTAATATGACGTTATAGTTTACGAGTGGCACTCCATATAGAAACGGTGGGCATTTCAACTTCGACAAGTGGTTCAATCTATCCCCAATGAAGAACTTGTGTTAATTTTGATTTTAAAAAGTTATTCGAGAGCAACAAACAGCCCCCAAACCGTTTATACCCTAAACCACTATCCAAAATTTGTGCGAGTGCCAGAGAGGAGTTTGCCATATATTTCCATTAGAATAGTCTCAGAAACGATTTTGGCCTAGAAATATTAGGCCGCCACCGCCCGTATCGCTGGTGCGCTGTAGCCTTTGTTACGGTGACGCGCAGAAATATTTCCGGTAGCGTATCACCGGTCTTTGGCTCATCTTCGTGGACTACTCAAAGCACCAACGGTCTTGCAAGCTCATTGTACGACATTGTTTGTAACCCAGTAGAATATCAGATGTTCAATTTTACATAATTTCTATCGAAAAAATTATAAAAAGTTGGATTAAATTCGTAAACAGCTGACCTGCAGTACAGAATTAATATAACAAGTGTTTCCAAAATTAAGAAATCCTGATACTGGCCTGTGACATTTTATGATATACGATCATTTCTAGAAGAAGCCAACTTATTTCTCGCTCAAAGATTCTTTTACTAACTACACAGTCTGAAAGTCAGCATATCTCTTGCGTAATGTATTTCAGGTAATGTAAATTCTGCCTTTCTATGTGTGAAATTTCTAACGGGTTCCTCTCATTAAAATGTCAAAGTTTTTTCGTTCTAAGAAGTCACTATAGTCATAGTTATTCTTCAAAATGACTCTGATCACATGGTTCTGATGTGAGGAGTCAAATAGCCAATCCCCAAAATATTTCGGTCCAAGTGTCCATATTTCGTCATAATCTTAACTTCATGCTTATGTTTTAACGTCACTTCATTATCTTGCATCACTGTCATCAATATCCAACCCCATCTAAAATTGCTGTCTCAGGGATGTTGTCGTATGTGTTTCCTTCACTTACTTTTCTTTCGTAGTAAGATGCTTGACGAAAATTAATTAATAAATTTGCCGTTGCGCTGTTGTCCATATCCAGTTGGACTGCCCCTGATTTAAAGACAAGGTCGTATCCAGAGGGGGGGAAGGGGGCTTGACCCCCCCCCCAAAAAAAAATAAAAAACGATATATATTATCGATTTCCTAAGGTAGAGACAAAGAAAAAAAAATGTTGTCCATATCGAAACATGTTTTATTATAATTAACTGAAAAAAATAAAATGAGGCAAAAAATATCACATTCAAATAACTTTCAATTCGAAGCTCAATCAAGACACTGATTGTATAAGTCCATGTTTCAATGAACCAAAAAATGAAACATCACACTTTTATGTCCTAAATAAAGCAAAGAAAAAAAACGAGAATTGAGTGAAAAACATTATTCATTATTTGATGTCTGCAAAATAAAATTGTAAATCTTGACATGAATATATTTCACTAGCATTGTCCATTTCCATATCAGAGGTTTAGCAGACTGATAAAAGTGTAGTGTCTTTATACAAAGTTACCTCAAAATCAAAATTAATTATTCATTTTAAATAAACCTGGCAGATGCATATTGGGATGTAACAGCAAACACTAACATGGAGGTTTAGACTGACATCTTTCTCATGTACGGAGGGCAATGAGGACCCCTCCCTCGCTCATTTTTTTCCAACAGTTAAGTCATAAAAATTTTGAGACAGTCATTTTGGTCAGCATCTGATAAAAGTTAGTAAACATATCTTTGATGATGACTTAAACCCCCACAGGTCCCGGGTGACGAACTGCAATATATGAACATTGTCCATTGTTTACATCACAGTTTACATAATTCTTTAAACTGTGGCTTACATATAGTATTTGTTAATGGGGAGTATATAAACATGTTATGGAAGGATTTTTTTCTAGTTGTGATGTCTTTAATTTTTTTATAACTACTTGAAAGTCCTAAATTTACAGGGGACATCGTCCTCCTGTCCCCACTTACCGGTGCCCAAACATGCTAAACAACAATATTAAAAATCGCTTTTTTTAATTTAATTTTCTGCCAAATCAGAAACTTTATTAAATATTACTTCTCTTGAATTAAACAACTCTGTACAACAACAGAATGCAACATATCATTTGTGAGCTGCTGACATAAAGATTTTGAATATCCAAGTCTTATCCTATAGTTTTTTAACCAAATTTGAATGTGCCGTTTTTTTCTTTGTGAGTTACGAATATTCAGGTGTAGGGGGGGTTTACTGAGCTAGGCTATCCCTAGGCAAAGACAACTTATCCGTTTAAGATTTATGTTACTATAACATATCTTTTTAAAACTTTAATTTTTCTTCTTTTGACATGGAGGGTTTGAGAGGAAGGGGGGCGGGGAGGCGAGAGGATTTGTGTGGCCCTTTTAGGTTTAATGTAGAAAACAACGCTATCAAAAGAGGTATCTATTCTCATTAAACGGCGTTTGTGATTGAGGGATTTGTGATTCGGACAAAATTCGAACTTTAGCGCAAAGACCGAGGTACTGACTGGGGATGGCGAACCCCCTCAAATATGTAATAATTTCTTGTAGATTTAAGTTTTAATGTTGTTCCTTACTTTCAGTTGAAAAAAATTGTTTGCACTAAAAAAAACTTTGACGTAAAGAGCAAAGTACTGACTAGGGGGCGAGCCCCATCATATAGGTAATGATTTCTGTTCGTTTTAGTTTTAATAGTGTTCTTTACTTTTAGTTGAAAAAACTTTTTTTTATTTAATTTCTGATCGTTTTTTAGATAATGCTGGGAAATACGGCGCCCCCTTCATAGAAAGGTCCCGTCCCCCAAGGAAACATCCTCTATGGAAAGGTCCTCCCACTTAATCACTTTTAGGGGTGTTTCCCCCTTTTTTCGAAAGTAAGGCAAATTTTTTCAGGCTCGTAACTGTTGATAGGTATGACTAAATTTTATGAAACTTATATATTTGAAATCTGCATAAAAATCAAATTCTTTTGATGTATGTAGCCTACTGGTATCAAAATTCCAGTTTTTAGAGTTTTGGTTACTATTGAGCTGGGTTGCTCCTTACTTTCAGTTCGTTACCACGAACTGTTTGATTACCAAGTTTTAACGTCTCCGGGGACTCAACTGACTCAATGGTGAATAAATCGTGGAAAAGAAAAAATTACTCAATAAATATATAATTTGAGCTTCATATTTCCACAAAATGAATAATATTCGTCCCTAAAAGAAAAATAATTTCACAAATTTATTATAATTACTATTTTGTCTTTATGGTTAAATACAAATATTTCATATTTTGTGTCGACATTAAGTCTTAAATTTAGTAATGAAAGGTAAAAAATTCTCAAGAGAGTAGATGTCTTCAAGAGAATCTTGTAAGAGCGATCTTTTTTGCAAGTTTGGTCAAATTAAGTTCAATTTGATGACAGTATTGAAAACTGTTCTGTACCAACAATTTAGTACGAGTTTAACACATCTTTACATGCTGAGTAAAAATTCATTAACGATTTTAACCCTTTCTACAGTCCACCTGGTAATAGAAAGAA